>NC_140063.1:678906-897964 GCF_963513975.1 Fringilla coelebs
CTAACCCTAACCCTAACCCTAGGCAGGGCAGCCAATCAGCCTAGGGTTAGGGCAGGTGCCAAGGAGGAAGCCCTCGAGGAGGCCAGGTTGTGGCAGTTTTGTGATGCCCCTGGGATGCCCTTTGCAGCTGCAGTGTGCCCGCAGCTCTGGGCCTTTTAGTTTCAGAACCCTAACCCTAACCCTAACCCTAACCCTAGGCAGGGCAGCCAATCAGCCTAGGGTTAGGGCAGGTGCCAAGGAGGAAGCCCTCGAGGAGGCCAGGTTGTGGCAGTTTTGTGATGCCCCTGGGATGCCCTTTGCAGCTGCAGTGTGCCCGCAGCTCTGGGCCTTTTAGTTTGCAGAACCCTAACCCTAACCCTAACCCTAACCCTAGGCAGGGCAGCCAATCAGCCTAGGGTTAGGGCAGGTGCCAAGGAGGAAGCCCTCGAGGAGGCCAGGTTGTGGCAGTTTTGTGATGCCCCTGGGATGCCCTTTGCAGCTGCAGTGTGCCCGCAGCTCTGGGCCTTTTAGTTTGCAGAACCCTAACCATAACCCTAACCCTAACCCTAACCCTAGGCAGGGCAGCCAATCAGCCTAGGGTAAGGGCAGGTGCCAAGGAGGAAGCCCTCGAGGAGGCCAGGTTGTGGCAGTTTTGTGATGCCCCTGGGATGCCCTTTGCAGCTGCAGTGTGCCCGCAGCTCTGGGCCTTTTAGTTTGCAGAACCCTAACCCTAACCCTAACCCTAACCCTAACCCTAACCCTAGGCAGGGCAGCCAATCAGCCTAGGGTTAGGGCAGGTGCCAAGGAGGAAGCCCTCAAGGAGGCCAGGTTGTGGCAGTTTTGTGATGCCCCTGGGATGCCCTTTGCAGCTGCAGTGTGCCCGCAGCTCTGGGCCTTTTAGTTTAAGAACCCTAACCCTAACCCTAACCCTAACCCTAGGCAGGGCAGCCAATCAGCCTAGGGTTAGGGCAGGTGCCAAGGAGGAAGCCCTCGAGGAGGCCAGGTTGTGGCAGTTTTGTGATGCCCCTGGGATGCCCTTTGCAGCTGCAGTGTGCCCGCAGCTCTGGGCCTTTTAGTTTCAGAACCCTAACCCTAACCCTAACCCTAACCCTAGGCAGGGCAGCCAATCAGCCTAGGGTTAGGGCAGGTGCCAAGGAGGAAGCCCTCGAGGAGGCCAGGTTGTGGCAGTTTTGTGATGCCCCTGGGATGCCCTTTGCAGCTGCAGTGTGCCCGCAGCTCTGGGCCTTTTAGTTTAAGAACCCTAACCCTAACCCTAACCCTAACCCTAACCCTAGGCAGGGCAGCCAATCAGCCTAGGGTTAGGGCAGGTGCCAAGGAGGAAGCCCTCGAGGAGGCCAGGTTGTGGCAGTTTTGTGATGCCCCTGGGATGCCCTTTGCAGCTGCAGTGTGCCCGCAGCTCTGGGCCATTTAGTTTAAGAACCCTAACCCTAACCCTAACCCTAACCCTAGGCAGGGCAGCCAATCAGCCTAGGGTTAGGGCAGGTGCCAAGGAGGAAGCCCTCGAGGAGGCCAGGTTGTGGCAGTTTTGTGATGCCCCTGGGATGCCCTTTGCAGCTGCAGTGTGCCCGCAGCTCTGGGCCTTTTAGTTTAAGAACCCTAACCCTAACCCTAACCCTAACCCTAACCCTAACCCTAACCCTAACCCGAGGCAGGGCAGCCAATCAGCCTAGGGTTAGGGCAGGTGCCAAGGAGGAAGCCCTCGAGGAGGCCAGGTTGTGGCAGTTTTGTGATGCCCCTGGGATGCCCTTTGCAGCTGCAGTGTGCCCGCAGCTCTGGGCCTTTTAGTTTAAGAACCCTAACCCTAACCCTAACCCTAACCCTAACCCGAGGCAGGGCAGCCAATCAGCCTAGGGTTAGGGCAGGTGCCAAGGAGGAAGCCCTCGAGGAGGCCAGGTTGTGGCAGTTTTGTGATGCCCCTGGGATGCCCTTTGCAGCTGCAGTGTGCCCGCAGCTCTGGGCCTTTTAGTTTAAGAACCCTAACCCTAACCCTAACCCTAACCCTAGGCAGGGCAGCCAATCAGCCTAGGGTTAGGGCAGGTGCCAAGGAGGAAGCCCTCGAGGAGGCCAGGTTGTGGCAGTTTTGTGATGCCCCTGGGATGCCCTTTGCAGCTGCAGTGTGCCCGCAGCTCTGGGCCTTTTAGTTTGCAGAACCCTAACCCTAATCCTAACCCTAACCCTAACCCTAACCCTAGGCAGGGCAGCCAATCAGCCTAGGGTTAGGGCAGGTGCCAAGGAGGAAGCCCTCGAGGAGGCCAGGTTGTGGCAGTTTTGTGATGCCCCTGGGATGCCCTTTGCAGCTGCAGTGTGCCCGCAGCTCTGGGCCTTTTAGTTTCAGAACCCTAACCCTAACCCTAACCCTAACCCTAACCCTAACCCTAGGCAGGGCAGCCAATCAGCCTAGGGTTAGGGCAGGTGCCAAGGAGGAAGCCCTCGAGGAGGCCAGGTTGTGGCAGTTTTGTGATGCCCCTGGGATGCCCTTTGCAGCTGCAGTGTGCCCGCAGCTCTGGGCCTTTTAGTTTGCAGAACCCTAACCCTAACCCTAACCCTAACCCTAACCCTAGGCAGGGCAGCCAATCAGCCTAGGGTTAGGGCAGGTGCCAAGGAGGAAGCCCTCGAGGAGGCCAGGTTGTGGCAGTTTTGTGATGCCCCTGGGATGCCCTTTGCAGCTGCAGTGTGCCCGCAGCTCTGGGCCTTTTAGTTTGCAGAACCCTAACCCTAACCCTAACCCTAACCCTAACCCTAACCCTAACCCTAGGCAGGGCAGCCAATCAGCCTAGGGTTAGGGCAGGTGCCAAGGAGGAAGCCCTCGAGGAGGCCAAGTTGTGGCAGTTTTGTGATGCCCCTGGGATGCCCTTTGCAGCTGCAGTGTGCCCGCAGCTCTGGGCCTTTTAGTTTAAGAACCCTAACCCTAACCCTAACCCTAACCCTAACCCTAGGCAGGGCAGCCAATCAGCCTAGGGTTAGGGCAGGTGCCAAGGAGGAAGCCCTCGAGGAGGCCAGGTTGTGGCAGTTTTGTGATGCCCCTGGGATGCCCTTTGCAGCTGCAGTGTGCCCGCAGCTCTGGGCCTTTTAGTTTACAGAACCCTAACCCTAACCCTAACCCTAACCCTAACCCTAGGCAGGGCAGCCAATCAGCCTAGGGTTAGGGCAGGTGCCAAGGAGGAAGCCCTCGAGGAGGCCAGGTTGTGGCAGTTTTGTGATGCCCCTGGGATGCCCTTTGCAGCTGCAGTGTGCCCGCAGCTCTGGGCCTTTTAGTTTCAGAACCCTAACCCTAACCCTAACCCTAACCCTAACCCTAGGCAGGGCAGCCAATCAGCCTAGGGTTAGGGCAGGTGCCAAGGAGGAAGCCCTCGAGGAGGCCAGGTTGTGGCAGTTTTGTGATGCCCCTGGGATGCCCTTTGCAGCTGCAGTGTGCCCGCAGCTCTGGGCCTTTTAGTTTCAGAACCCTAACCCTAACCCTAACCCTAACCCTAGGCAGGGCAGCCAATCAGCCTAGGGTTAGGGCAGGTGCCAAGGAGGAAGCCCTCGAGGAGGCCAGGTTGTGGCAGTTTTGTGATGCCCCTGGGATGCCCTTTGCAGCTGCAGTGTGCCCGCAGCTCTGGGCCTTTTAGTTTCAGAACCCTAACCCTAACCCTAACCCTAACCCTAACCCTAACCCTAACCCTAGGCAGGGCAGCCAATCAGCCTAGGGTTAGGGCAGGTGCCAAGGAGGAAGCCCTCGAGGAGGCCAGGTTGTGGCAGTTTTGTGATGCCCCTGGGATGCCCTTTGCAGCTGCAGTGTGCCCGCAGCTCTGGGCCTTTTAGTTTCAGAACCCTAACCCTAACCCTAACCCTAACCCTAACCCTAGGCAGGGCAGCCAATCAGCCTAGGGTTAGGGCAGGTGCCAAGGAGGAAGCCCTCGAGGAGGCCAGGTTGTGGCAGTTTTGTGATGCCCCTGGGATGCCCTTTGCAGCTGCAGTGTGCCCGCAGCTCTGGGCCTTTTAGTTTCAGAACCCTAACCCTAACCCTAACCCTAACCCTAGGCAGGGCAGCCAATCAGCCTAGGGTTAGGGCAGGTGCCAAGGAGGAAGCCCTCGAGGAGGCCAGGTTGTGGCAGTTTTGTGATGCCCCTGGGATGCCCTTTGCAGCTGCAGTGTGCCCGCAGCTCTGGGCCTTTTAGTTTGCAGAACCCTAACCCTAACCCTAACCCTAACCCTAGGCAGGGCAGCCAATCAGCCTAGGGTTAGGGCAGGTGCCAAGGAGGAAGCCCTCGAGGAGGCCAGGTTGTGGCAGTTTTGTGATGCCCCTGGGATGCCCTTTGCAGCTGCAGTGTGCCCGCAGCTCTGGGCCTTTTAGTTTGCAGAACCCTAACCCTAACCCTAACCCTAACCCTAACCCTAACCCTAACCCTAACCCTAACCCTAGGCAGGGCAGCCAATCAGCCTAGGGTTAGGGCAGGTGCCAAGGAGGAAGCCCTCGAGGAGGCCAGGTTGTGGCAGTTTTGTGATGCCCCTGGGATGCCTTTTGCAGCTGCAGTGTGCCCGCAGCTCTGGGCCTTTTAGTTTAAGAACCCTAACCCTAACCCTAACCCTAACCCTAACCCTAGGCAGGGCAGCCAATCAGCCTAGGGTTAGGGCAGGTGCCAAGGAGGAAGCCCTCGAGGAGGCCAGGTTGTGGCAGTTTTGTGATGCCCCTGGGATGCCCTTTGCAGCTGCAGTGTGTCCGCAGCTCTGGGCCTTTTAGTTTAAGAACCCTAACCCTAACCCTAACCCTAACCCTAGGCAGGGCAGCCAATCAGCCTAGGGTTAGGGCAGGTGCCAAGGAGGAAGCCCTCGAGGAGGCCAGGTTGTGGCAGTTTTGTGATGCCCCTGGGATGCCCTTTGCAGCTGCAGTGTGCCCGCAGCTCTGGGCCTTTTAGTTTAAGAACCCTAACCCTAACCCTAACCCTAACCCTAACCCGAGGCAGGGCAGCCAATCAGCCTAGGGTTAGGGCAGGTGCCAAGGAGGAAGCCCTCGAGGAGGCCAGGTTGTGGCAGTTTTGTGATGCCCCTGGGATGCCCTTTGCAGCTGCAGTGTGCCCGCAGCTCTGGGCCTTTTAGTTTAAGAACCCTAACCCTAACCCTAACCCTAACCCTAACCCGAGGCAGGGCAGCCAATCAGCCTAGGGTTAGGGCAGGTGCCAAGGAGGAAGCCCTCGAGGAGGCCAGGTTGTGGCAGTTTTGTGATGCCCCTGGGATGCCCTTTGCAGCTGCAGTGTGCTTGCAGCTCTGGGCCTTTTAGTTTCAGAACCCTAACCCTAACCCTAACCCTAACCCTAGGCAGGGCAGCCAATCAGCCTAGGGTTAGGGCAGGTGCCAAGGAGGAAGCCCTCGAGGAGGCCAGGTTGTGGCAGTTTTGTGATGCCCCTGGGATGCCCTTTGCAGCTGCAGTGTGCCCGCAGCTCTGGGCCTTTTAGTTTGCAGAACCCTAACCCTAACCCTAACCCTAACCCTAACCCGAGGCAGGGCAGCCAATCAGCCTAGGGTTAGGGCAGGTGCCAAGGAGGAAGCCCTCGAGGAGGCCAGGTTGTGGCAGTTTTGTGATGCCCCTGGGATGCCCTTTGCAGCTGCAGTGTGCCCGCAGCTCTGGGCCTTTTAGTTTGCAGAACCCTAACCCTAACCCTAACCCTAACCCTAGGCAGGGCAGCCAATCAGCCTAGGGTTAGGGCAGGTGCCAAGGAGGAAGCCCTCGAGGAGGCCAGGTTGTGGCAGTTTTGTGATGCCCCTGGGATGCCCTTTGCAGCTGCAGTGTGCCCGCAGCTCTGGGCCTTTTAGTTTGCAGAACCCTAACCCTAACCCTAACCCTAACCCTAGGCAGGGCAGCCAATCAGCCTAGGGTTAGGGCAGGTGCCAAGGAGGAAGCCCTCGAGGAGGCCAAGTTGTGGCAGTTTTGTGATGCCCCTGGGATGCCCTTTGCAGCTGCAGTGTGCCCGCAGCTCTGGGCCTTTTAGTTTGCAGAACCCTAACCCTAACCCTAACCCTAACCCTAACCCTAGGCAGGGCAGCCAATCAGCCTAGGGTTAGGGCAGGTGCCAAGGAGGAAGCCCTCGAGGAGGCCAAGTTGTGGCAGTTTTGTGATGCCCCTGGGATGCCCTTTGCAGCTGCAGTGTGCCCGCAGCTCTGGGCCTTTTAGTTTGCAGAACCCTAACCCTAACCCTAACCCTAACCCTAGGCAGGGCAGCCAATCAGCCTAGGGTTAGGGCAGGTGCCAAGGAGGAAGCCCTCGAGGAGGCCAGGTTGTGGCAGTTTTGTGATGCCCCTGGGATGCCCTTTGCAGCTGCAGTGTGCCCGCAGCTCTGGGCCTTTTAGTTTAAGAACCCTAACCCTAACCCTAACCCTAACCCTAGGCAGGGCAGCCAATCAGCCTAGGGTTAGGGCAGGTGCCAAGGAGGAAGCCCTCAAGGAGGCCAGGTTGTGGCAGTTTTGTGATGCCCCTGGGATGCCCTTTGCAGCTGCAGTGTGCTCGCAGCTCTGGGCCTTTTAGTTTACAGAACCCTAACCCTAACCCTAACCCTAACCCTAACCCTAGGCAGGGCAGCCAATCAGCCTAGGGTTAGGGCAGGTGCCAAGGAGGAAGCCCTCGAGGAGGCCAAGTTGTGGCAGTTTTGTGATGCCCCTGGGATGCCCTTTGCAGCTGCAGTGTGCCCGCAGCTCTGGGCCTTTTAGTTTGCAGAACCCTAACCCTAACCCTAACCCTAACCCTAGGCAGGGCAGCCAATCAGCCTAGGGTTAGGGCAGGTGCCAAGGAGGAAGCCCTCGAGGAGGCCAGGTTGTGGCAGTTTTGTGATGCCCCTGGGATGCCCTTTGCAGCTGCAGTGTGCCCGCAGCTCTGGGCCTTTTAGTTTAAGAACCCTAACCCTAACCCTAACCCTAACCCTAACCCTAGGCAGGGCAGCCAATCAGCCTAGGGTTAGGGCAGGTGCCAAGGAGGAAGCCCTCGAGGAGGCCCGGTTGTGGCAGTTTTGTGATGCCCCTGGGATGCCCTTTGCAGCTGCAGTGTGCCCGCAGCTCTGGGCCTTTTAGTTTAAGAACCCTAACCCTAACCCTAACCCTAACCCTAACCCTAGGCAGGGCAGCCAATCAGCCTAGGGTTAGGGCAGGTGCCAAGGAGGAAGCCCTCCAGGAGGCCAGGTTGTGGCAGTTTTGTGATGCCCCTGGGATGCCCTTTGCAGCTGCAGTGTGCCCGCAGCTCTGGGCCTTTTAGTTTGCAGAACCCTAACCCTAACCCTAACCCTAACCCTAACCCTAGGCAGGGCAGCCAATCAGCCTAGGGTTAGGGCAGGTGCCAAGGAGGAAGCCCTCAAGGAGGCCAGGTTGTGGCAGTTTTGTGATGCCCCTGGGATGCCCTTTGCAGCTGCAGTGTGCCCGCAGCTCTGGGCCTTTTAGTTTAAGAACCCTAACCCTAACCCTAACCCTAACCCTAGGCAGGGCAGCCAATCAGCCTAGGGTTAGGGCAGGTGCCAAGGAGGAAGCCCTCGAGGAGGCCAGGTTGTGGCAGTTTTGTGATGCCCCTGGGATGCCCTTTGCAGCTGCTGTGTGCCCGCAGCTCTGGGCCTTTTAGTTTGCAGAACCCTAACCCTAACCCTAACCCTAACCCTAGGCAGGGCAGCCAATCAGCCTAGGGTTAGGGCAGGTGCCAAGGAGGAAGCCCTCGAGGAGGCCAGGTTGTGGCAGTTTTGTGATGCCCCTGGGATGCCCTTTGCAGCTGCAGTGTGCCCGCAGCTCTGGGCCTTTTAGTTTGCATAACCCTAACCCTAACGCTAACCCTAACCCTAGGCAGGGCAGCCAATCAGCCTAGGGTTAGGGCAGGTGCCAAGGAGGAAGCCCTCGAGGAGGCCAAGTTGTGGCAGTTTTGTGATGCCCCTGGGATGCCCTTTGCAGCTGCAGTGTGCCCGCAGCTCTGGGCCTTTTAGTTTGCAGAACCCTAACCCTAACCCTAACCCTAACCCTAACCCTAGGCAGGGCAGCCAATCAGCCTAGGGTTAGGGCAGGTGCCAAGGAGGAAGCCCTCGAGGAGGCCAGGTTGTGGCAGTTTTGTGATGCCCCTGGGATGCCCTTTGCAGCTGCAGTGTGCCCGCAGCTCTGGGCCTTTTAGTTTAAGAACCCTAACCCTAACCCTAACCCTAACCCTAACCCTAGGCAGGGCAGCCAATCAGCCTAGGGTTAGGGCAGGTGCCAAGAAGGAAGCCCTCGAGGAGGCCAGGTTGTGGCAGTTTTGTGATGCCCCTGGGATGCCCTTTGCAGCTGCAGTGTGCCCGCAGCTCTGGGCTTTTTAGTTTAAGAACCCTAACCCTAACCCTAACCCTAGGCAGGGCAGCCAATCAGCCTAGGGTTAGGGCAGGTGCCAAGGAGGAAGCCCTCGAGGAGGCCAGGTTGTGGCAGTTTTGTGATGCCCCTGGGATGCCCTTTGCAGCTGCAGTGTGCCCGCAGCTCTGGGCCTTTTAGTTTGCAGAACCCTAACCCTAACCCTAACCCTAACCCTAGGCAGGGCAGCCAATCAGCCTAGGGTTAGGGCAGGTGCCAAGGAGGAAGCCCTCGAGGAGGCCAGGTTGTGGCAGTTTTGTGATGCCCCTGGGATGCCCTTTGCAGCTGCAGTGTGCCCGCAGCTCTGGGCCTTTTAGTTTAAGAACCCTAACCCTAACCCTAACCCTAACCCTAGGCAGGGCAGCCAATCAGCCTAGGGTTAGGGCAGGTGCCAAGGAGGAAGCCCTCGAGGAGGCCAGGTTGTGGCAGTTTTGTGATGCCCCTGGGATGCCCTTTGCAGCTGCAGTGTGCCCGCAGCTCTGGGCCTTTTAGTTTAAGAACCCTAACCCTAACCCTAACCCTAACCCTAACCCTAACCCTAACCCTTACCCTAACCCTAGGCAGGGCAGCCAATCAGCCTAGGGTTAGGGCAGGTGCCAAGGAGGAAGCCCTCGAGGAGGCCAAGTTGTGGCAGTTTTGTGATGCCCCTGGGATGCCCTTTGCAGCTGCAGTGTGCCCGCAGCTCTGGGCCTTTTAGTTTGCAGAACCCTAACCCTAACCCTAACCCTAGGCAGGGCAGCCAATCAGCCTAGGGTTAGGGCAGGTGCCAAGGAGGAAGCCCTCGAGGAGGCCAGGTTGTGGCAGTTTTGTGATGCCCCTGGGATGCCCTTTGCAGCTGCAGTGTGCCCGCAGCTCTGGGCCTTTTAGTTTAAGAACCCTAACCCTAACCCTAACCCTAGGCAGGGCAGCCAATCAGCCTAGGGTTAGGGCAGGTGCCAAGGAGGAAGCCCTCGAGGAGGCCAGGTTGTGGCAGTTTTGTGATGCCCCTGGGATGCCCTTTGCAGCTGCAGTGTGCCCGCAGCTCTGGGCCTTTTAGTTTAAGAACCCTAACCCTAACCCTAACCCTAACCCTAGGCAGGGCAGCCAATCAGCCTAGGGTTAGGGCAGGTGCCAAGGAGGAAGCCCTCGAGGAGGCCAGGTTGTGGCAGTTTTGTGATGCCCCTGGGATGCCCTTTGCAGCTGCAGTGTGCCCGCAGCTCTGGGCCTTTTAGTTTGCAGAACCCTAACCCTAACCCTAACCCTAACCCTAACCCTAACCCTAGGCAGGGCAGCCAATCAGCCTAGGGTTAGGGCAGGTGCCAAGGAGGAAGCCCTCGAGGAGGCCAGGTTGTGGCAGTTTTGTGATGCCCCTGGGATGCCCTTTGCAGCTGCAGTGTGCCCGCAGCTCTGGGCCTTTTAGTTTAAGAACCCTAACCCTAACCCTAACCCTAACCCTAGGCAGGGCAGCCAATCAGCCTAGGGTTAGTGCAGGTGCCAAGGAGGAAGCCCTCAAGGAGGCCAGGTTGTGGCAGTTTTGTGATGCCCCTGGGATGCCCTTTGCAGCTGCAGTGTGCCCGCAGCTCTGGGCCTTTTAGTTTGCAGAACCCTAACCCTAACCCTAACCCTAACCCTAGGCAGGGCAGCCAATCAGCCTAGGGTTAGGGCAGGTGCCAAGGAGGAAGCCCTCGAGGAGGCCAGGTTGTGGCAGTTTTGTGATGCCCCTGGGATGCCCTTTGCAGCTGCAGTGTGCCCGCAGCTCTGGGCCTTTTAGTTTGCAGAACCCTAACCCTAACCCTAACCCTAACCCTAGGCAGGGCAGCCAATCAGCCTAGGGTTAGGGCAGGTGCCAAGGAGGAAGCCCTCGAGGAGGCCAGGTTGTGGCAGTTTTGTGATGCCCCTGGGATGCCCTTTGCAGCTGCAGTGTGCCCGCAGCTCTGGGCCTTTTAGTTTACAGAACCCTAACCCTAACCCTAACCCTAACCCTAGGCAGGGCAGCCAATCAGCCTAGGGTTAGGGCAGGTGCCAAGGAGGAAGCCCTCGAGGAGGCCAAGTTGTGGCAGATTTGTGATGCCCCTGGGATGCCCTTTGCAGCTGCAGTGTGCCCGCAGCTCTGGGCCTTTTAGTTTGCAGAACCCTAACCCTAACCCTAACCCTAACCCTAGGCAGGGCAGCCAATCAGCCTAGGGTTAGGGCAGGTGCCAAGGAGGAAGCCCTCGAGGAGGCCAGGTTGTGGCAGTTTTGTGATGCCCCTGGGCTGCCCTTTGCAGGTGTAGTGTGCCCGCAGCTCTGGGCCTTTTAGTTTAAGAACCCTAACCCTAACCCTAACCCTAACCCTAACCCTAGGCAGGGCAGCCACAGGTGGGGACATTGGGACACTGGGGACAGTGGGGACATTGGGGGGATTGGGACATTGGGGACACTGGGGACATTGGGGACATTGGGGACACTGGGGACATGGATCTGGGTATGGGGACACTGGGGACATTGAGGGGATATGGGGACATGGTGGGGACACTGAGGGACATGGAGGGACAGGGGACACCTAAGACAATGGCAGGGACACGGGGGGGCTCTTGGAGGAGCGGGGGGGTCTGGGGACCATGACGGGGGGAGGTGACAAAGGCCACCCCCTCCCAGGGACATCAAACCCGACAACATCCTGCTGGACCGCTGGGGACACATCCGGCTTGGGGACTTCGGGTCCTGCCTGCGCCTGGGGCCCGATGGCACCGTGAGTGACACTGGGGGACACGGGGGGGACACGGGGGGGACACGGTGGGGACACCAGCAGAGACACGGGGGGGACACGGGGGGGACATGGGGGGACACCAGGGTTGGGACACGGGGGGACATGGTGGGGACACGGGAGGGGGACACAGAGCTCAACCCTATGAGCACCTGGAGAATTCCCCTGGCCCCATGTCCCCAACAGCCCCAATGTCCCCAACACCCCCAGTGTCCCCAATGTCCCCATTATCCCAAATGCCCCCAGTGTCCCCAATGTCCCCGCTGTCCCCAATGTGCCCAGGACACTCGGCCGTGGCTGTGGGCACCCCTGATTACCTGTCCCCAATGTCCCCAGTGTCCCCACTGTCCCCCCTGTCCCCAGGTGCGCTCGGCGGTGGCCGTGGGCACCCCCGATTACCTGTCCTCAATGTCCCCACTGTCCCCAATCCCCCCAATGTCCCCAGTGTCCCCAATGTCCCCCGTGTCCCCAATGTCCCCAATGTCCCTAATGTCCCCACTGTCCCCAATGTCCCCAATGCTGTCCCCCCTGTCCCCAGGTGCGCTCGGCGGTGGCCGTGGGCACCCCCGATTACCTGTCCCCAATCCCCCCAATGTCCCCAGTGTCCCCAATGTCCCCAATGTCCCCAGGTGTGCTCGGCGGTGGCTGTGGGCACCCCCGATTACCTGTCCCCACTGTCCCCAATGCTGTCCCCAGGTGCGCTCGGCGGTGGCCGTGGGCACCCCCGATTACCTGTCCCCAATGTCCCCAATGCTGTTCCCCCTGTCCCCAGGTGCGCTCGGCGGTGGCCGTGGGCACCCCCGATTACCTGTCCCCAATCCCCCCAATGTCCCCAGTGTCCCCAATGTCCCCAATGTCCCCAGGTGCGCTCGGCGGTGGCCGTGGGCACCCCCGATTACCTGTCCCCACTGTCCCCAATGCTGTCCCCAGGTGCGCTCGGCGGTGGCCGTGGGCACCCCCGATTACCTGTCCCCCGAGATGCTGCTGGCCGTCGAGGACCCCTCGCGCTCCTACGGCCCCGAGTGCGACTGGTGGGCGCTGGGGGTCCTGGCCTACGAGATGTTCTACGGGAGACCCCCGTTCTTCGCCGACACCGTGCTCGAGACCTACGCCAAGATTCTGCACTTCCAGGTGGGCACTGGGGGCACTGGGAGGGACTGGGAGGGACTGGGAGGGACTGGGAGGGAGTGGGAGGGAGTGGGAGGGACTGGGGGGGAACTGGGAGGGACTGGGAGGGAACTGGGGGGGACTGGGAGGGAACTGAGGGCACAGTGGGAGGGACTGGGAGGCACTGGGAGATACTGGGACCATACTGGGCAGCACTGGGTGGCACTGGGCCCATACTGGGACCATACTGGTGGCACTGGGATCATACCGGGACCATACTGGGACCATCCTGGTGGCACTGGGGCCATACTGGTGGCACTGGGACCATCCTGGTGGCACTGGGACCATCCTGGGACCATCCTGGGGCCATACTGGTGGGTCACTGGGACCATACTGGTGGCACTGGCACCATACTGGGGCCATACTGGTGGCACTGGGACCATCCTGGTGGCACTGGAACCATACTGGGACCATCCTGGTGGCACTGGGACCATACTGGGACCATCCTGGGACCATACTGGGACCATCCTGGTGGCACTGGGACCATACTGGGACTTTACTGGGACCATCCTGGTGGCACTGGGACCATCCTGGTGGCACTGGGACCATACTGGGACCATACTGGGACCATCCTGGTGGCACTTGGACCATACTGGGACCATCCTGGTAGCACTGGGACCATACTAGTGGCACTGGGACCATAGTGGGACCATAGTGGGACCATCCTGGTGGCACTGGGACTATACTGGGACCATCCTGGTGGCACTGGGACCATACTGGGGCCATACTGGGACCATACTGGTGGCACTGGGACCGTCCTGGTGGCACTGGCACCATCCTGGTGGCACTGGGACCATACTGGGGCCATACTGGGACCATCCTGGTGGCACTGGGACAATCCTGGGACCATCCTGGTGGCACTGGCGCCATACTGGGACCATCCTGGGACCATCCTGGTGACACTGGGACCATACTGGGACCATCCTGGTGGCACTTGGACCATACTGGGATCATCCTGGTGGCACTGGGACAATCCTGGGACCATCGTGGTGGCACTGGGATCATACCGGGACCATACTGGGACCATCCTGGTGGCACTGGCACCATCCTGGTGGCACTGGGACCATACTGGGACCATCCTGGTGGCACTGGGACCATACTGGGCAGCACTGGGACTATCCTGGGACCATCCTGGTGGCACTGGGACTATACTGGGACCATACTGGGATCACACTGGGACCATCCTGGTGGCACTTGGACCATATTGGGATCATCCTGGTGGCACTGGCACCATACTGGGATCATCCTGGTGGCACTGGCACCATACTGGGAGCATACTGGTGGCACTGGCACCATACTGGTGGCACTGGGACCATACTGGGGCCATACTGGGACCATCCTGGGACACTACTGATGGCACTAGGACCACACTGGGACCATCCTGGTGGCACTGGGACCATCCTGGGACCATACTGGGGCCATCCTGGTGGCACTGGGACCATACTGGGGCCATCCTGGTGGCACTGGGACCATCCTGGGACCATACTGGGACCATCCTGGGACCATCCTGGGACCATCCTGGTGGCACTGGGACCATACTGGGACCATCCTGGTGGCACTTGGACCATACTAGTGGCACTGGGACCATAGTGGGACCATAGTGGGACCATCCTGGTGGCACTGGGACTATACTGGGATCATCCTGGTGGCACTGGGACCATGCTGGGACCATACTGGGATCATCCTGGTGGCACTGGCACCATACTGGGAGCATCCTGGTGGCACTGGGACCATCCTGGGACCATCCTGGTGGCACTGGCACCATCCTGGTGGCACTGGGACCACACTGGGGCCATACTGGTGGGCACTGGTGGGTCACTGGTCCCACCCTGGTGCCCTCCCCCTCCCCAGGACCACCTCCACCTGCCGGACGCCGATGACGACGCCGCTGCCGAGGATGAGGAGGGCGGCGGGGGCGGGCGGGCGGTGCCGGCGGCGGCGCGCGCGCTCGTGCGGGGGCTGCTGTGCGCGCCGGGCGCGCGCCTGGGCCGCGGGGGCGCGCGCGACTTCCGGGCACTGCCGCTGTTCGCGGGGCTGCGCTGGCGCGCGCTCCGCCGCTGCCCCGCCCCCTTCGCGCCCAGCGCCGCCGGCGCCGCCGACACCTCCAACTTCGACGTGCTGGACGACTGCCTGAGCCAGCCGGTGAGTGAGGGGTTAAACCCGGGTTAGAGCCGGGATTAGAGCCGGGATAGAGCTGGGATAGATCCGGTATATAGACTGCCTGAGCCAGCCGGTGAGTGAGGGGTTAAACCCGGGGTTAAACCCGGGACAGACCCGGGAGAGAGCCAGGATAGACTGCCTGAGCCAGCCGGTGAGTGAGGGGTTAAACCCGGGACAGACCCGGGAGAGGGCAGGGAGAGAGCCGGGATAAACCCGGGATAGACTGCCTGAGCCAGCCGGTGAGTGAGGGGTTAAACCCGGGGTTAAACCCAGGACAGACCCGGGATAGAGCAGGGATAAACTGCCTGAGCCAGCCGGTGAGTGAGGGGTTAAACCCGGGACAGACCTGGGATTAGAGCCAGGATAGACTGCCTGAGCCAGCCAGTGAGTGAGGGGTTAAAGCTGGGGTTAGACCCGGGATAAACCCGGGATAGAGCTGCAATAAACCTGGGACAGATCCAGGATAAACCCGGGATAGATCCAGGATAGAGCTGGGATAAACCCAGGATTAAACCCGGGATGGATCCAGGATAAACCCGGCATAGAGCTGGGATAAACCTGGGATAGATCCAGGATAGAACGGGGATAAATTCAGGATAAACGTGGGACAGATCTGGGATAAACCTGGGATTAACGTGGGATAGATCCGGGATAAACCCGGGATAGATTCAGGATAGAACGGGGATAAATTCAGGATAAACGAGGGATAGAGCTGGGATAAACCCAGGATAGATCCAGGATAGATCAGGGATAAATTCAGGATAAACCCGGGACAGATCTGGGATAAACCCGGGATAGATCTGGGATAAACCCGGGATAGATCCTGGATAAATGCGGGACAGATCTGGGATAAACCCAGGATAAACCCAGGATAGATCCAGGATAGATCGGGGATAAATTCAGGATAAATGCGGGACAGATCTGGGATAAACCCAGGACAAACCCGGGATAAACCCGGGATAAACCCAGGACAAACCCAGGACAAACCCGGGATAGATTCCCCGTGTGTCCCCCCTGCAGGAGCTGCTGGGGGAGCCGGGGGACCCCCCCGAGCTGGGGCTGCACCTCCCGTTCGTGGGGTACTCGTACGCCCGCGCCGAGCACGAGTGAGTCTGGGGGCGCCCGGGGGGTCTGGGGGGGTCTGGGGGGGTCAGAGGGACCGGGGGGGTCTGGGGGGGTTTGGGGTCTGGGGGGGTCTGGGGGGGCCAGAGGGGTCTGGGGGCTCAGAGAGACTGGGGGAGTCTGGGGGGGCCTGAGGGTCTGGGGGGGTCAGAGAGACTGGGGGGGTCTGGGGGGGTTCGGGGGCTGGGGGGGTCAGAGAGACCAGTGGGGTCTGGGGTCCGGGGGGGTCTGGGGGAGCCAAAGGGGTCTGGGGGGCTCAGAGAGACTGGGGGGGTCTGGGGGGATTCAGGGTCGGGGGGTCTGGGGGGGGCAGAGGGGTCTGGGGGGTCTGAGGGGGTTCGGGGTCTGGGGGGGTCAGAGGGACTGGGGGGGTCAGAGGGACTAGGGGGGTCTGGGGAGGCCTGAGGGTCTGGGGGGGCTTTGGGGACCGGGGGGGTCTGGGGGGGTCAGAGGGACCGGGGGATCTGGGGGTGTCAGAAGGACCAGGGGGGTTTGGGGGTCCAGGGGGGGATCAGAGGGACCGGGGGGTTTGGGGGTCCAGAGGGGTCTGGGGGGGTCTGGGGTCCAGGGGGTTTGGGGGTCCAGAGGGGTCTGGGGGGGCTTTGGGGTCCGGGGGGTTTGGGGTCCAGAGGGGTCTGGGGGGGGATTAGAGGGACTGGGGGGGGGGTCTGGGGGCATCAGAAGGACAGGGGGGGTTTGGGGGTCCAGGGGGGTTTGGGGGGGTCTGGGGGTCCGGGGGGTCTGCGGGGGGCACCAGGATCGGAGGGGGGGGTGGCAGAATGGGGTGGGGGGAACAATGGAAATGGGGGGGCTATGTTTGGGGGGGGGGGCTCCAGGTGACCCCCCCCGCCCCGGTTTTAGGGATGAGGAAGAAGAGGAAGAGGAGGATGAGGATGAGGAGTGGGACCAGGACACGGCCATGGAGCTGGAGGGGGAGTGGGGGACCCCCCCCGAGTCGGGGACCCCCCCGGGCAGCGGGACCCCCTTGGCCATAGGGACCCCCCCGCGCAAGGGGACGCCCCCTCCCCCGGGGGTGCTCCCGCCCGCCGGACCCCCCCCACCCACGGGGGTCCCCCCATCGCAGGGCGCCCCAAGCCCCCCGGGACCCCCCCCTCAAAAAGAGCCCCCCCCGCCTACGGGGACCCCGACGCCGAAGGAGGGGCCCCCCCAAAAAGGACCCCCCCCACCCACGGGGACCTCGGAACTCACGGGACCTCTCCCCCAAAAGGGCCCCTCCCCCCAAAAAGGGCCCTCCCCACCCTCGGGGGCCCCCCCGCCCGCGGGAACACCCCCTCCCCAAAAAGCGCCGCCCCCCACCCCCAAGGGGAGCCCCCCCCAACAATCCCATCCCCCACCCAAAGCCCCTCCCCCTCCCCAACCCGCGGGGCCCCCCCCGGCGGCGGCGCCCCCCCAAAAAGGGGTCCCCGCACCCCAAGGGGCTCCTCCCCCCCCCACGGCCGCCCCCTCCCCACCCCAGGGACCCCCCCCGGCCAAGGGAGCCCCCCCGAGGACGCCCCCCCCGGGCACGGAGCCCCCCCGGACACCGCCGGTACGTGGGGGGAGGGGATTTGGGTGGGGGGTGGGTGGTCCGGAATTCGGGGAGGGGTCGCGAGTCCCGGGAATTCCCGGAATTTCGGGAGTTCCGGTGCCGACAGGGGAGGAAAGGGGGTTCTGGGGAGGGGTCCCGTGTCCTGGGGGTCCCGGTGTCCCCGTGGGGAAGGGTCGCGAATCCCGGGGGTCCCGGTTTGGGGTCAGTGACCGGTTTGGGGGATCCGGTTTGGGGTCAGTGCCCGGTTCGGGGGATCCGGTTCGGGGGGTCCGGTTCGGGGTCAGTGCCCGGTTCGGGGGGTCCGGTTCGGGGTCAGTGCCCGGTTCGGGGGTCCCGGTTCGGGGTCAGTGCCCGGTTCGGGGGTCCCGGTTCGGGGTCAGTGCCCGGTTCGGGGGATCCGGTTCGGGGTCAGTGCCCGGTTCGGGGGGTCCCGGTTCGGGGGGTCCCGGTTCGGGGTCAGTGCCCGGTTCGGGGTCAGTGCCCGGTTCGGGGGGTCCCGGTTCGGGGTCAGTGCCCGGTTCGGGGGGTCCCGGCAGTCCCGGGGGTCCCCATGCAGACGCGGTTCCCGCAGGTGGCGGTGGCGGTCCCGGCCGCGGTCCCGGCGGTCCCGGTGGCGGTCCCGGTGGCGATCCCGGCCGCGGTCCCGGTGTCGGTGCCGGTGTCGGTGCCGGTGTCGGTCCCGGCGGTCCCCGCGGCGGTCCCGGAGCCGGTGCCGGTGTCGGTGCCGGAGCTCCGGGAGGCGCTGGCGAAGGAGCGGCGCGGGCGGGAGGAGCTGGAGCGGGAGCTCGGGAAGCTGCGGGCGGCGGGGCAGGGGCTGGCCCGGTACGGGAGGGGACACCGAGGGGACAGCGGGGACAACGGGGGGACAGCGGGGACAACGGGGGGACAGCGGGACCGAGAGGGGACAGCGGGGACACCGAGGGGACAGCGGGGACACCGAGGGGACACCGGGGGGACAGCGGGGACAATGGGGACACCGCGGGGACAGCGGGGACAGCGGGACCGGGAGGGGACAGTGGGGACACCGAGGGGACAGCGGGGACAACGGGGGGACAGCGGGGACCGGGAGAGGACAGCGGGGACACCGCGGGGACAACGGGGACAGCGGGACCGAGAGGGGACAGCGGGACCGGGAGGGGACAGCGGGGGGGACAGCGGGGGGGACGGCGGGGACACCGAGGGAACAACGAGGACACCGGGGGGACAGCGGGACCGAGAGGGGACAGCGGGGACAACGGGGGGGACGGCGGGGACACCGAGGGGACAACGGGGGGACAGCGGGGACACCGAGACCGGGAGGGGACCGAGGGGACACCGCAGGGACAACGGGGACAGCGAGACCGGGAGGGGACAGCGGGGGGGACAGCGGGACCGGGACGGGGACAGCGGGACGGGACAGCAGGACAGGATGGGGACAGCGGAGTGACCCCGGGTCTGTGGGCGTGGGTGGCACTGGGGACCGGGAGGTGACACCGGGGGTGACACCAGGGTGACAATCACCACCGGGGAGGTGACAGCGGTGCCGCTGGTGTCCCCAGCTGCGGTGGGGACAGTGACCCCGCGGCCATAGGGGGGGCTGAGGGGGTGCGGGGGTGTCCCCAGGGCTGTCCCCGCGGTGTCCCCAAGTGTCCCCTCCCTCCAGGCGCCTGCAGGAGGCCGAGAGCCGCAACCTGGAACTGGAAGCGAAACTGCGGCGGCTGCAGAGCGACCCCCCCGGGCCCCCCCCGCCGCAAGGCAAGGACCCCCCCCAAAAATCCCAGTGACCCCCCGGGAATGTCCCCAAAATCCCAGTGACCCCCCCCAAAATCCCAGTGACCCCCCCCAACATCCCAGTGACCCCCCCCACCTCAAAATCCTTGGGGACACCCCCAAGAATGTCCCCAAAATCCCAGTGACCCCCCCAAAAAAAACCTTTGGGGACACCCCCGGGAATGTCCCCAACACCCTCCAGACCCCCCCCCCCAAATTCACCAGGAACCCCCGAATTCCTCGGGTCCCCCCTTGCCCCCTCCCCAAAATATTTTGGGGTGTTTTTGGGGGGGGGGAGGACCTGTCCCCCCCTTCTGAACCCCAAAACCTCTAGGGGGGGGGGAGGGCATCACCCCCTCCCCAAATTTGGGGCGGGGGGAGAGAAACCCCCAAAGAGGGGGGGTCCCCAATATTTTTTGGGGGGTCCAACCCTGACCAAACCTCCCCCCCCCCCAAATTTTCCTTGCAGGAGGCGCGGGGCAGCCCCCCCCCATCGCGGCCCCCCCCGCAGAGGTAAGGGGGGGTTCTGGGGGGTGATTTTGGGGTGATTTTGGGGGGTTTTGGGGATTTTTGGGGTGGTTTTGGGGGGGCTGACGCTCTGTGCTCTCTCCGCAGCCCCCCCGGCTTTTCCGCTCCCCCCTGGGGCTGCCCCTGTCCCGGCACCTGCTGCTCTGGGCCCGGGTACGTGGGGCTGCGTCACTGTCACTGTGTCACTGTGTCACCTGTGCCACCCCCCTGCCATCCCTGCCATCCCCCGGCACTGCCACTGCCACCCACTGTCACCCACTGCCACCCCCTGTCACCCACTGCCACTCCCCGGCACTGCCACTGTCACCCACTGCCACCCCCTGTCACCCACTGTCACCCCCTGCCACCCCCTGTCCCGGCACCTGCTGCTCTGGGCCCGGGTACGTGGGGCTGCGTCACTGTCACTGTGTCACCGTGTCACCTGTGCCACCCCCCTGTCACCCCCTGCCATCCCTGCCATCCCTCGGCACTGCCACTGCCACCCCCTGTCACCCCCTGCCACCCCCTGTCACCTACTGCCACCCCCTGTCCCGGCACCTGCTGCTCTGGGCCCAGGTACATGGGGCTGTGTCACTGTCACTGTGTCACCCGTGTCACCCCCTGTCACCCCCTGCCACCCCTGTCACCCCCTGGCACTGCCACTGCCACCCCCTGTCACTTACTGTCACCCCCTGCCACCCCCTGTCACCCACTGCCACCCCCCGCACTGCCACTGCCACCCCCTGCCACCCACTGCCACCTCCTGCCACCCTCTGCCACTGCCAGCCCTTGTCACCCCTGCCACCTCCCCGGCCATGCCCTGCCACTGCCACTGCCACTCCCTGTCACTGCCACCCCTGCCACCCCACCCTGGCCATGTCCCCAAGGCCACCCCTGTCACTGCCACCCCCACCCGTGTCACTGCCACCCCCACCCTGGCCATGTCCCCAAGGCCACCCCATTACTGCCACCCCATTACTGCCACCCCGGCCATGTCACCGCCATCCCTGTCACTGTCACCTCTGCCACTATCACCCCTGCCACTGCCACCCCCTGCCACTGCCAGCCCACCCATGTCACCGCCATCCCTGTCACTGTCACCCCTGCCACTGCCACCCCCTGCCACTGCCACCCCCACCCATGTCACCGCCATCCCTGTCACTGTCACCTCTGCCACTGTCACCCCTGCCACTGCCACCCCCTGCCACTGCCACCTCCACCCGTGTCACCGCCATCCCTGTCACTGTCACCCCTGCCACTGCCACCCCCTGCCACCGCCACCCCGGCCGTGTCCCCAGGGCCACCAGCCCCGGGGAGGGGACAAGCACGGCCGGGCCACCCTGGGCACTGCCACCAGCGCCACCCTTGGGGACAGTGCCACCCCCGGGACAATGCCACCCCCGGGGACAGTGCCACCCCCGTGTCCCAAATACGGGGGGGGGAGGGGAGGTGCCACCATCCGGAGGGGACCTGGGAGGGTGGCACGGCGTGGGGGAGGGGTGGGTGGTGACAATGGTGACAACAACGGTGACAACAACGGTGACAACGCCACCCGCGTGCCCTGACCGTGTCGCTGTCCCCAGGTGCCACACCCCGGTGCCACCAAGGACTGTTTGCTGCTCTGCGCCGCCGGCCTGCGCCCCCCGCCCGCGCCCCCCGGGACCCCCCCTTAATTCGGGGGTGTCCCCGAGGTGTCCCCGAGGTGTCCCCGAGGTGTCCCCAAGGTGTCCCCGAGGTGTCACCGCCTCACCTTTGTTGCACTTGACCCCCCCTTTCCCACGGCGGGGGGGGGGATAGCCCTGTACAGAGACCCCCCCCCCCAAAATCCGAGACCCCCTCCCCAAAATCTCACTGGGCACTTGAAAGGGAGGGGGGGCCCAAATCCGAGACCCCCCCCAAAATCACGGGATCCCCCCCCAAAATCCCACCGGACCCCCCCCAAATCCGAGACCCCCCCCAAAAACACGGGACCCCCCCCCAAAATCCCACCAGACCCCTCCCCAAACCCGAGACTCCCCCCCCCAAAAAATCCCACCGGGCACTGAGGGGGGGGTCCCCAAATCCGAGACCCCCCCCCAAAAAACCCCACTCCACTCCCCTGGGGGGGGTCCCAAGCTCGTGTGTCCCCCCCCCACCCCCCAATAATTTGGGGAGGGGTCTCCCCGGTGCCCCCATGACCCTCCCCGAGGGGCCTCGGGACGCGACCCCCCCCAAAAAGGGTGGGGGGCTCCCCCCGCCCCCCCCATTAGTAATTTATTTGTAGGGACGTTTGCACTGCGGACCCCCCCCCTTATTTATGCCCTCCCCCCCCCTCCCCAAATGGACCCTCCCGGGGGGCGCCCCCTCCCCAAATTGACCCCCCCCATTTGCGACGCCCCCCGGGGGGGGAGGACGAGAATAAAGTTGTGTTTCTGCCACCGCCGTGTCCCCAAACTGTCCCCTCTGTGCCACCCCCCTGTCCCCAAATTGTCCCCTCTGTGCCACCCCCCTGTCCCCAAACTGTCCCTCTGTGCCACCCTTGTCCCCAAACTGTCCCCTCTGTGCCACCGCCGTGTCCCCAAACTGTCCCCTCTGTGCCACCCCCCTGTCCCCAAACTGTCCCCTCTGTGCCACCCCCGTGTCCCCAAACTGTCCCCTCTGTGCCACCCCTGTCCCCAAACTGTCCCTCTGTGCCACCCCCCTGTCCCCAAATTGTCCCCTCTGTGCCACCCCCGTGTCCCCAAATTGTCCCTCTGTGCCACCTCCCTGTCCCCAAATTGTGCCTCTGTGCCACCTTCCGTGTCTCCAAACTGTCCCCGTGTCCCCTGTGCCACCCAGTGCGTCTCCGTTCTTGTCCCCAAGTGCCACCCAGTGTCACCAGTCCACCCTTGTGCCAGCTGGCGTGTCCCCATGCTGTCCCCAAGTGCCACCCAGCGTGTCCCCAGTCCATCCCCGCGCCACCCGGCGTGTCACCCCTTTGTCCCCAAGTGCCACCCAGCGTGTCCCCAGTCCATCCCCGTGCCACCCGGCGTGTCACCGCTCTGTCCCCAAGCGCTCCGTCCGCCGCCCCCGCGGTGTCCCCGCGCTGTCCCCTCAGTGTCCCCCCGCTGTCCCCCCCGGTCCCCGCGCTGTCCCCGCGGTGTCCCCTCGCGGTGTCCCCCCGCTGTCCCCTCAGTGTCCCCCCGCTGTCCCCTCGGTGTCTCCCCCGCTGTCCCCCCGCTGTCCTCCCCGCTGTCCCCGCGGTGCCACCCGGGTTCCAAAAAGTCTCTTTAGTATAAATAAGGGCGGGGAGGGGACGCGGTGGCCCCGCGGGGACAATAAAGTGACGAAGGCACGGGGGGGGGGGAGGGGCGGGGTCCCCGGGCACGGTGGCGGTGCCACCCTGGGGACGAGGGGACAGCGGTGACACCGCGGGGACAGCGCCGGGGGGGCTCAGTAGTACGGGGGTGGCACTGCGGGTGACACGGGGGACCCCGGCGGGTGACACGAGAGTCCTTGGGGGTGACACCCGCGGGGGACACAGGTGTGTCCTGGAGGGTGGCACAGGTGACACAGGCGTGTCCTGGAGGGTGGCACAGGTGACACGGGTGAGCCGGGAGGTGACACAGGTGACAGCTACACCACGGTGCCACTCGGGGAGCCGCCGTTCTGCGAGGACAGGCCCTGCGGGGGGAGGGAGGGGACAGCGGTGTCACCGCACGGGGAGGGGACACACGCCACTCCCTGCTGACGTCACCGCGGGGACACCCGGGGGATCCCCCCCGAAGGCTCCGCCCGTCCCCAAAATCCGCGATTCGTCCCCCAAAAACTCAACCCGGACACCCCAAATCTCCCCGAAACCACCCCAAATCCCCTCCCGGACGCCCCCAGACCCACAAGGAGCCCCGAGCCTGTCCCGACAGACTATCGCGATACAAACCTGCTCCAGATGAGCTCCTCCAAGACCCCCTAAATCCCCCCAAAGCCCCTCCCGGACACCCCAAATCCCCTCCCGGACACCCCCAGACTCACGGGGACCCTCGGGTCCTCCCCAGGGACAGACGAGCCTGTCCCGACAGACTGTCACGATACAAACCTGGAGCTCCTGGCACCCCAAACCCTATCCCAGACCCCCCAAATCCCCTCGGAGACCCCCCAAATCCCCTCGGAGACCCCTCCCCAGACTCACCGAGACCCCTGGCTGCGCCCAGGTGCAGATGAGCCCCTCCTGGCAGGACTGTCACGATACAGACCTGGAGCTCCTGCCACCCCCAAACCTATCCCAGACCCCCCAAATCCCCTCGGAGACCCCTCAAATCCCCTCGGAGCCCCCTCCCCAGACTCACCGAGACCCCCGGCCGCACCCAGGTGCAGATGAGCCCCTCCTGGCAGGGCTGTCACGATACAAACCTGGAGCTCCTGCCACCCCAATTCCCTCCTCAAACCCCCCAAATCCCCTCGGAGACCCCCCAAATCCCCTCGGAGACCCCTCAAATCCCCTCGGAGACCCCTCCCCAGACTCACCGAGACCCCTGGCCGCGCCCAGGTGCAGAGGAGCCCCTCTCGACAGACTGTCACGATACAAACCTGGAGCTCCTGGCACCCCAATTCCCTCCTCAAACCCCCCAAACCCTATCCCAGACCCCCCAAATCCCCTCGGAGACCCTCAAATCCCCTCGGAGCCCCCTCCCCAGACTCACCGAGACCCCTGGCCGCGCCCAGGTGCAGATGAGCCCCTCCTGGCAGGCTGTCACGATACAATCCTCCAGGAACAGCAGCACCGTCAGCCTCTCCTGGGCGATTTTCTTGCACACCAGCGGCTCCAGCAGGGGCACCTCGTGCAGCCGCGGGCACAGCGCCGTCCCCAGCACCTTGGCCATGTCCAGCGACCCCCGCGAGCCCCCCGGGCCACCCCCGGCCGGGGGGGGTTTCTCGGCGTTGCCCCCTCCCCGGCTGATGTTGCCCAGGCTGTGGTAACGTTTGTGCTCCTTCTCGGGGACCCCTCGGGGGTCCCGCAGGGTCAGCGTGGCGAAACGCCCCACGCTCAGCACCGGGGGGACCCGCGGCGAGATTTGGGGACCCCCGCCGGGTTGGGGGAGGCTGTTGGAGCGGGACAGCGAGCGCGGCAGCCCCGGCGGCTCGCCGGGAGCGGCGGGGCGGGCGCGGGGAGGGGGCGGCCGGGGCTCCAGCACGTCCTCGGTCAGGTCCCACAGGCAGAACTGCGTGTCCTGGCCGGCCGAGCCGAAGCGGTAGGTGACGCTCGGAGGGGGATCCTCGGGGCCGTCCCCCTGCCCGTCCCCCTGCCCGTCGGGAGGAGGCGGCGGGGGAGGCGTGAAAGGATCGAACGCCACCGCGTTGACCCACGATTTATGGCCGTGCCCTCGGGCCACCACGCGGCCCTCGGCGAACGACCACACGGTGACCAGGTCGTCCTCACCCCCGGTGACCACGTAACGACCGTCGGGGCTCCAGCAGACGCAGAGGAGCCCCCCGAAGTAGCTCCTCATCATGCCCTGCAGCAGCATGGAGGAGAAGTGGAACACCCTGAGCACGCCGTCCTGGCTGACGCAGGCCAGCGAGCGCCCGTCCGGCGAGAAGGCGAACTCGTTGAGCGGCCCCGAGCCCACGGCCCACTTCAGCAGGGGGTTCCTGGGGGTTTTGCTCTTGCAGGAGAAGACCCTGAAGCCTTCTCCTTGCGTCACCAGCGTGTACTGAGGGCTGCTGGCCCCGCAGGGCTGCTCCGAGTCGTACAGGTACAGGTGGCCGCTGGCGTGGGACGCCAGGAACAGGCGCTCGGTGTCCGGCAGCCACCGGACCAAGGTGACCTTGGATTTGTCGATCAGGCGCTGCGGGGACGGGAGGTGAAGGGTTAAAAAAGGGTGGGAGGGAGGGGGGCCTGGGGGGGAATTCTGGTGGTCCCATGGGTGATCCCAAGGGGTTCATGGTGGCCCTGGTGGTCCTGTGGTGGCCCTGGGGAGGGCCTGGGGGGTCCCATGGGGGATCCCAAGGGGTTCCTCGTGGCCCTGGTGGTCCCATGGGGGATCCTGAGGGGATCATGGTGGTCCCAGGGAGGTTCTGGTGGTCCCATTGGGGATCCCAAGGGGTTCCTGGTGGTCCCATGGGGGATCCTGAGGGGTTCCTGGTGGTCCCAGGGAGGTCCTGGGGGTCCCATGGGGGATCCTGAGGGGTTCCTCGTGAATCTTTGGTGGTCCTGGGGAGGTTCTGGTGGTCCCATGGGGGATCCTGAGGGGTTCATGGTGGCCCTGGTGGTCCTGTGGTGGCCTGGGGAGGGACTGGTGGTCCCATGGGGGATCCTGAGGGGTTCCTGGTGGCCCTGGTGGTCCTGTGGTGGCCTGGGGAGGGACTGGTGGTCTCGTGGGGGATCCCAAGGGGTTCCTGGTGGTCCCATGTGGGATCCTAAGGGGTTCCTGGTGGCCCTGAGGAGGGTCTGGTGGTCCCATGGGGGATCCCAAGGGGTTCCTCGTGAACCTTTGGTGGCCCTGGGGAGGTTCTGGTGGTCCCATGGGGGCTCCTGAGGGGTTCCTGGTGGCCCTGGGGAGGTTCTGTGGTGGCCTGGGGAGGGACTGATGGTCCCATGGGGGATCCTGAGGGGTTCCCGGTGGCCCTGGGGAGGTTCTGGTGGTCCCATGGGGGATCCTGAGGGGTTCCCGGTGGCGCTCCGTGTCCGGCAGCCACCGGACCAAGGTGACCTTGGATTTGTCGATCAGGCGCTGTGGGGATGGGAGGTGAAGGGTTAAAAAAGGGTGGGAGGGAGGGGGGCCAGGGGGGGAATTCTGGTGGTCCCATGGGTGATCCCAAGGGGTTCATGGTGGCCCTGGTGGTCCTGTGGTGGCCCTGGGGAGGGACTGGTGGTCCCATGGGTGATCCCAAGGGGTTCCTGGTGGTCCCATGGGGGATCCCAAGGGGTTCCTGGTGGCCCTGGTGGTCCCATGTGGGATCCTGAGGGGTTCCTGGTAGCCCTGGTGGTCCTGTGGTGGCCCTGGGGAGGTTCTGGTGGTGCCATGGGTGATCCCAAGGGGTTCACGGTGGCCCTGGTGGTCCTGTGGTGGCCTGGGGAGGGACTGGTGGTCCCGTGGAGGATCCTGAGGGGTTCCTGGTGGTCCCATGGGGGATCCTGAGGGGTTCCTGGTAGCCCTGGGGAGGGTCTGGTGGTCCCGTGGGGGATCCTGAGGGGTTCCTGGTGGCCCTGAGGAGGGTCTGGTGGTCCCATGTGGGATCCTGAGGGGTTCACGGTGGCCCTGGTGGTCCTGTGGTGGCCCTGGGGAGGTTCTGGTGGTCCCATGGGGATCCTGAGGGGTTCCTGGTGGTCCCATGGGGGATCCTGAGGGGTTCATGGTGGCCCTGAGGAGGTTCTGGCGGTCCCATGGGGGATCCTGAGGGGTTCCTCATGGCCCTGGTGGTCCCATGGGGGATCCTGAGGGGTTCCTGGTGGTCCCAGGGAGGTTCTGGGGGTTCCCATGGGTGATCCTGAGGGGTTCCTCGTGAACCTTTGGTGGCCCTGGGGAGGTTCTGGTGGTCCCATGGGTGATCCCAAGGGGTTCATGTAGCCCTGGTGGTCCTGTGGTGGCCTGGGGAGGGACTGGTGGTCCCGTGGGGGATCCTGAGGGGTTCCTGGTGGTCCCATGGGGGATCCTGAGGGGTTCCTGGTGGTCCCATGTGGGATCCCAAGGGGTTCCTGGTGGCCCTGAGGAGGTTCTGGTGGTCCCATGTGGGATCCCGAGGGGTTCCTGGTGGCCTTGAGGAGGTTCTGGTGGTCCCATGGGGGATCCTGAGGGGTTCACGGTGGCCCTGAGGAGGTTCTGGTGGTCCCATGGGGGATCCTGAGGGGTTCACGGTGGCCCTGGTGGTCCTGTGGTGGCCTGGGGAGGGACTGGTGGTCCCATGGGGGATCCTGAGGGGTTCCTGGTGGCCCTGGGGAGGTCCTGTGGTGGCCCTGGGGAGGGACTGATGGTCCCATGGGGATCCTGAGGGGTTCCCGGTGGCCCTGGGGAGAGACTGGTGGTCCCATGGGGGATCCTGAGGGGTTCCCGGTGGCGCTCGGTGTCCGGCAGCCACCGGACCAAGGTGACCTTGGATTTGTCGATCAGGCGCTGCGGGGATGGGAGGTGAAGGGTTAAAAAAGGGTGGGAGGGAGGTCTGGGGGGGTTCTGGGGGTTCCATCGGGGAAAGCGAGAGGTTCATGTGGCCCTGGTGGCCCTGTGGTGGCCCTGGGGGTCCCATGGGGGATCCCAAGGGGTTCCTGGTGGCCCTGAGGAGGTTCTGGTGGTCCCATGGGGGATCCTGAGGGGTTCATGGTGGTCCCAGGGAGGTTCTGGTGGTCCCATGGGGGATCCCAAGGGGTTCATGGTGGCCCTGGTGGTCCTGTGGTGGCCCTGGGGAGGTCCTGGTGGTCCTGTGGGGGATCCTGAGGTGGTCCCAAGGGGTTCCTGGTGGTCCCAGGGAGGTTCTGAGGGTTCCCATGGGAGATCCCGAGGGGTTCCTGGTGGTCCCATGGGGGATCCTGAGGGGTTCCTGGTGGCCCTGAGGAGGTTCTGGTGGTCCCATGGGTGATCCCGAGGGGTTCCTGGTGGCCTTGGTGGTCCTGTGGTGGCCCTGGGGAGGGTCTGGTGTTCCCATGGAGGATCCCAAGGGGTTCATGGTGGTCCCAGGGAGGTTCATGGTGGCCCTGGGGAGGTTCTGGTGGTCCCATGGGGGATCCTGAGGGGTTCCTGGTGGTCCCATGGGTGATCCCAAGGGGTTCCTGGTGGCCCTGGTGGTCCCATGGGGGATCCTGAGGGGTTCCTGGTGGTCCCATGGGGGATCCTGAGGGGTTCCTGGTGGCCCTGAGGAGGGTCTGGTGGTCCCATGGGGGATCCCAAGGGGTTCCTGGTGGCCCTGGTGGTCCTGTGGTGGCCCTGGGGAGGGTCTGGTGGTCCCGTGGGGGATCCTGAGGGGTTCCTGGTGGTCCCAGGGAGGTTCTGGTGGTCCTGTGGGGGATCTTGAGGGGTTCCTGGTGATCCCATGGGGTTGCTGGTGACCCTGGGGAGGTCCTGGTGGTCCCATGACAGATATCAAGGGGTTCCTGGTGGCCCCAGGGGGATCCTGGTGGTCCCATGGGGGCTCCCGAGGGGTTCCTGGTGGCCCTGAGGTAGTCCAGGTGGTCCCATGGGGGCTCCCGAGGGGTTCCTGGTGGCCCTGGGGGGTTCCCAAAGGGTTCCTGGTGGCCCTGAGGGGATCATGGTGGTCCCATGGGGTTCTCCCAAGGGGTTTCTGGTGGTCCCATGGGGTTCCCAAGGGGATCCTGGCGGTCCCACGGGGTTCCCAAAGGTCCCTGGTGGCCCCGGGGTGATCCTGGTGGTCCCATGGGGTTCCCAAGGGGATCCTGGTGGTCCCACGGGGTTCCCAAAGGTCCCCGGTGGCCCCAGGGGGATCCTGGTGGTCCCATGGGGTTCCCAAAGATTCCTGGTGGTCCCACGGGGTTCCCAAAGGTTCCTGGTGGCCCCGAGGGGATCCTGGTGGTCCCAGGGGGTTCCCAAGGGGATCCTGGCGGTCCCAGGGGGTTCCCAAAGGTTCCTGGTGGCCCTGGGTGTCCCCGGGTGTCCCCGGTGTCCCCTCACCTCCTCGTTGAAGAGCCGCCCGGCGCTGTCCTTCTTGGCCAGGTCCAGGTACTGCACCTGCCCCGCCGAGAAGCCCACGAGCAGCGCCAGCGTCTCGGCGCCCGCCGTGAACTGGTTGAAGTCGTGGCAGGTGGGCTGGGTGCCCTTGTACACCCGCTTGTCGATGGGACGCTGCAGGTCCAGCACCTGGGGACACGGGGACACTGCCACCGTCACCGCAGGGTGGCACCGGCACCGCAGGGTGGCAGTGGCACCGCAGGGGTGGCACTGTCACTGTCATTGCACTGGCACTGCCAGGGGATGTCACCCCGGTGCTCCTCAGGGACTCTGTGCCCAGCCTGGGTCACCTCTGGGGGTATCCAGAGGGTCGTGGGGTCACTGGCACTGTCATTGTCACCAGTGGGGTGGCAGTGGCACCTGCACCATCACAGGCAGGGTGGCACTGTCGCTGTCACAGGCACTGCCAGGGGATGTCACCCCTGGCACTCCTCAGGGACTCTGTGCCCACCCTGGGTCACCTCTGGGGGTGTCCAGAGAGTCCTGGGGGTCACTGTCAGTGTCACCTGCAGGGTGGCACTGGCACTGCTGGGGTGGCACTGTCACTGTCATTGCACTGGCACTGCCAGGGGATGTCACCCCTGGCGCTCCTCAAGGACTCTGTGCCCACCCTGGGTCACCAAAGGGGCTGTCTCGAGGGTCCTGGGGTCACTGTCACTGTCATTGTCACCAGTGGGGTGGCAGTGGCACTGGCACCATCACAGGCAGGGGTGGCACTGTTGCTGTCGCAGGCACTGCCAGGGGATGTCGCCCCCGGTGCTCCTCAGGGACTCTGTGCCCAGCCTGGGTCACCTCTGGGGGTGTCCCGAGGGTCCTGGGGTCACTGTCACTGTCATTGTCATTGTCACCTGCAGGGTGGCACTGGCACCGCAGGGGTGGCACTGTCACTGTCATTGCACTGGCACTGCCAGGGGATGTCACCCTGGTGCTCCTCAGGGACTCTGTGCCCAGCCTGGGTCACCAAAGGGGGTGTCCAGAGGGTCCTGGGATCACTGTCACTGTCATTGTCACCTGCAGGGTGGCACTGGCACCTGCAGGGTGGCACTGTCACCGCAGGGGTGGCACTGTCACCGTCCCTGTCATTGCACTGGCACTGCCAGGGGATGTCACCCCGGTGCTCCTCAGGGACTCTGTGCCCAGCCTGGGTCACCAAAGGGGGTGTCCAGAGGGTCCTGGGATCACTGTCACTGTCACTGTCACCTGCAGGGTGGCACTGGCACTGCTGGGGTGGCACTGTCACTGTCATTGCACTGGCACTGCAAGGGGATGTCACCCTGGTGCTCCTCAGGGACTCTGTGCCCAGCCTGGGTCACCTCCGGGGGTGTCCCAAGGGTCGTGGGGTCACTGTCATTGTCACTGTCATTGTCACTGTCACCTGCAGGGTGGCACTGGCACCGCAGGGGTGGCACTGTCACTGTCCCGGTCATTGCACTGGCACTGCCAGGGGATGTCACCCTGGTGCTCCTCAGGGACTCTGTGCCCAGCCTGGGTCACCTCTGGGGGTATCCAGAGGGTCGTGGGGTCACTGGCACTGTCATTGTCACCAGTGGGGTGGCAGTGGCACCTGCACCATCACAGGCAGGGTGGCACTGTCGCTGTCACTGGCACTGCAAGGGGATGTCACCCCGGCGCTCCTCAGGGACTCTGTGCCCAGCCTGGGTCACCTCTGGGGGTGTCCAGAGAGTCCTGGGGGTCACTGTCAGTGTCACCTGCAGGGTGGCACCGGCACCTGCAGGGTGGCACTGTCACCATCCTGGTCATTGGCACTGGCACTGCCAGGGGATGTCACCCTGGTGCTCCTCAGGGACTCTGTGCCCACCCTGGGTCACCTCTGGGGCTGTCCCGAGGGTCCTGGGGTCACTGGCACTGTCACTGTCACTGTCACCTGCAGGGTGGCACCGGCACCGCAGGGGTGGCACTGTCACTGTCCCGGTCATTGGCGCTGGCACTGCCAGGGGATGTCACCCTGGTGCTCCTCAGGGACTCTGTGCCCAGCCTGGGTCACCTCCGGGGGTGTCCCAAGGGTCGTGGGGTCACTGTCATTGTCACTGTCATTGTCACTGTCACCTGCAGGGTGGCACTGGCACCGCAGGGGTGGCACTGTCACCGTCCCGGTCGCTGGCACTGCCAGGGGATGTCACCCTGGCGCTCCTCAAGGACTCTGTGCCCACCCTGGGTCACCTCTGGGGGTGTCCAGAGGGTCCTGGGGTCACTGTCATTGTCACTGTCACCTGCAGGGTGGCACTGGCACCACAGGGGTGGCACTGTCACTGTCATTGCACTGGCACTGCCAGGGGATGTCACCCCCGGTGCTCCTCAGGGACTCTGTGCCCACCCTGGATCACCTCTGGGGGTGTCCTGAGGGTCCTGGGGTCACTGGCACTGTCCTTGAGGTCACTGTCACCAGTCCTGAGGTCATTGTCACCAACCTTGGGGCGACTGTCATTGTCCCTGGGGCCACTGTCACCAACCTTAGGCTCACTGTCACTGTCCCTGGTGTCACTGTCACCGACCGCAGGCTCACTGTCACCGACCCTGAGGTCACTGTCACCAACCCTGGGGTCACTGTCCCTGGGGTCACTGTCACTGTGGTCACTGTCCTGGGGTCACTGTCACTAGGGCCACTGTCACTGTCCCTGGGGTCACCATCACTGTCCTGGGGTCACTGTCCTGGGGTCACTGTCACTGTCCTGGGGTCACTGTCACTGCCCCTGGGGCCACTGTCCTGGGGTCACTGTCACCATCACTAGGGCCACTGTCACTGCCCCTGAGGTCACTGTCACCAGCCCTGAAGCCACTGTCACCAACCTTGGGGTCACTGTCACTCTCACTGGGGCCACTGTCACTGTCCCTGGGGTCACTGTCCTGGGGCCACTGTCACTGCCCCTGAGGTCATTGTCACCAGCCCTGAAGCCACTGTCACCAACCTTGGGGTCACTGTCACCAACCCTGGGGTCACTGTCACTGCCCCTGAGGTCACTATCACCAACCCTGAAGCCACTGTCACCAGCCCTGGGGTCACCTTTGCAGCTCACTCCCCCCGTTATTCCCCGTTATTTCCCCAGTTCTCCCGGTTCTCCCCCGTTATTCCCCCGCTCCCTCCCCCGTTATTCCCCCGTTACCCTCCGGCTGCCGCGTCCCCCGCCGCCGGCCCCTCCGTAGAAATGCAGCTCCCTGCCGAGGTTGCAGCACACGCGGCTGCGCTCGGCGGCTCCCCCGGGAGGGCTCCGGCTCCGGGCCAGCCGCACCACCGAGAGCCGAACCGGCGGCAGCGCCCCGGGGCCCGGCGGGGCAGGCCCGGCCGGGGCGGGCCCGGCGGAGGCGGAGGCGGAGGCGGCGGCGGCGGGGCCCAGCAGGCGGTAGGAGCCCTCGCGGGTGCGGAAGCGGCTCTTGAGCTCCGGAGCGGCCGCGGGAGGCTCGGCCGGGCCCGGGCCCGCCGCCGCCGCCATGGCCGCCGGAAGCCGCCTCAGAGCGGGGCGGGAGCGGCCGCCGCCATGGCGGCGCTGAGTCAGCGAGGCCACGCCCACAGGAGGGGGAAACCACGCCCACGAAAGCGAGACGGACCAATCGAGGCGCGAAGAGAGCGGGGCCACGCCCATTGAGAGGGGAGGGTTTTTCCATATAAGGGATGGGCGCGCCCCCAAAGATGGAAGCCACGCCCCTAGTTGAGACCACACAGTGAGTGGCAGAAGCCACGCCCCAAAACATGGAGGCCACGCCCCAAAATGAGACCACACCCCAAATGAAGCCACACCTATGAGTGGTGGGAGCCACACCCCCAAAATGAAAACCACGCCCCCAAAGCATAAAAATCAGGCTCCAAATGAGACCACGCCCAAAAATGAAGCCACACCTGTGAGTGGTGGAAGCCACACCCCCAACATGAAAACCACGCCCCCCAGCATAAAAACCAGGCTCCAAATGAGACCACGCCCAAAAATGAAGCCACACCTGTGAGTGGTGGGAGCCACGCCTCCAAAAAAGGAAACCCCACCCCAAAATGAGACCACACCCCCAATCTTCACCCCCAAAAATGACCACACCCCATTGCTCAAAACCTCACTCCAAAATCATGCACGGCCAAAGCCACGCCCACCCAGAAACAGCCCCACCCCCTAATCTGCATCCCCAAACCCCACCCCCGTGGGGGAAAACCCCACCCTGCCCCACCCACCCTGAAGCCACGCCCTCAAAAACCATCCAGGACCCCCCAGCTCTGCCCAGGTGTTTATTGAGCCCCTCCCCCACAGCCCGCGGGGGTCTCGGGGGGGTCTCGGGGGTCTCCCCGCCCCCCTCAGCCCTCGGAGGGACCCTCGGGGACCCCCCCCGGGGGGGGGCTCTGGGTGCCGGGGGGGGGCGGCTCCGACGAGGGGGGGCTGGGGGGCGGGGCCTCGCCGGGTGGGGGGAGGGTCTGGGGGGGCTCCGTGCCCGCGGGGGGGTCCTGGGGGGGGGGAGAAGAGAAAAGAGAGGGGGGAGGGGTTAGAAATGCCCCTCCCCCAATTCAAAATGGGGGTGTTAGAAATGCCCCTCCCCAAAAAAGGAGGGGTTAGAAATGCCCATCCCCCTCCCCAAAATGGGGGTCAGAAATGCCCCTCCCCCTCCCCAGAATGGGGTACAGAACCCCTCCCCCTCCCCAAAATGAACTAAAAATCTCTCCCCCTCCTCAAAATGAGCTAAAAATCCCTCCCCCTCCCCAAAATGAGGATCACAGCCCTTCCCCCTCCCCAAAATGGGGTACACAGCCCCTCCCCCTCCCCAAAATGCCCCTCCCCCTCCCCAAAATGGGGTACACAGCCCCTCCCCCTCCCCATATTGGAGTACACAGCTCCTCCCCCTCCTCAAAATGCCCCTCCCCCTCCCCAAAATGAGGTACAGAGCCCCTCCCCCTCCCCAAAATGCTCCTCCCCCTCCCCATATTGGGGTACACAGCCCCTCCCCCTCCCCAAAATGCCCCTCCCCATATTGGGGTACACAGCCCCTCCCCCTCCCCAAAATGCCCCTCCCCCTCCCCATATTGGGGTACACAGCCCCTCCCCCTCCCCAAAATGCCCCCCCCTCCCCAAAATGGGGTACACAGCCCCTCCCCCTCCCCATATTGGGGTACACAGCCCCTCCCCCTCCCCAAAATGAGAATCGCAGCCCCTCCCCCTCCCCAGCACGGGGTTCCGCAGCCGGGTGGGGGAGGGGCTGACCTTGGGGGTGTCAAGGGCGGGGTCCGGGGGGGACGCGTCCCCTCCCCCCCCCGAGCTCTCCTCATCCTCGCCGACGCTGATGAAGATGGCGGGGGGCTCCAGCTCCGCCCCCCCCAGCTCCGGGGGGGCTCCCTCGGCGGGGGGAGGGGACCCCGAGCCGGGACCCCCCCCCGGGGCCGGGGGACCCCCCCTGGCCTTGGGCTCCTCCTCGCTCGGGCGGCGCGGGGGCTTCTCCTGGGGACAGCGACGGGGGTGGCACCTGGCACACCTGGGCAGGTGTCACCTGTCCCTCTGTCCCTGTGCCCACCCCTCCAGGTACCCCCGTGTCCCTCCCTGGCATCTCTGTGCCCACCTGGGCAGGTGTCACCTGTCCCTGTCCCCACCCCTCCAGGGGCCCCCGTGTCCCCCCGTCCCTGTCCCCACCTGTCCAGGTGTCCCCAGGTCCCTCCCTGGCACCTCCGTGCCCACCTGGGCAGGTGTCACCTGTCCCTCTGTCCCTGCCCCCACCTCTCCAGGTGTCCCCATGTCCCCCTGTCCCTGTCCCCACCCCTCCAGGTGTCACCTGTCCCTCTGTCCCCACCCCTCCAGGTGTCCCCTCTCCTGTCCCCACCTCTCCAGGTGTCCCCTGTCCCTCTGTCCCCACCCCCCAGGTGTCCCCTCTGCTGTCCCCACCCCTCCAGGTGTCCCCTGTCCCTGTCCCCACCTCTCCAGGTGTCCCCTGTCCCTCTGTCCCCACCCCCCAGGTGTCCCCTCTGCTGTCCCCACCTCCCCAGGTGTCCCCTCTGCTGTCCCCACCCCTCCAGGTGTCCCCTGTCCCTCTGTCCCCACCCCTCCAGGTGTCCCCTGTCCCTCTGTCCCCACCCCTCCAGGTGTCCCCTCTGCTGTCCCCACCTCTCCAGGTGTCCCCTGTCCCTGTCCCCACCTCCCCAGGTGTCCCCTGTCCCTGTCCCCACCCCCCCAGGTGTCCCCTGTCCCTGTCCCCACCTCTCCAGGTGTCCCCTGTCCCTCTGTCCCCACCCCCCAGGTGTCCCCTCTGCTGTCCCCACCTCTCCAGGTGTCCCCTGTCCCTGTCCCCACCTCTCCAGGTGTCCCCTGTCCCTGTCCCCACCCCTCCAGGTGTCCCCTCTCCTGTCCCCACCTCTCCAGGTGTCCCCTGTCCCTCTGTCCCCACCCCTCCAGGTGTCCCCTGTCCCTGTCCCCACCCCTCCAGGTGTCCCCTCTCCTGTCCCCACCTCTCCAGGTGTCCCCTGTCCCTCTGTCCCCACCCCCCAGGTGTCCCCTGTCCCTGTCCCCACCCCCCCAGGTGTCCCCTCTGCTGTCCCCACCTCCCCAGGTGTCCCCTGTCCCTGTCCCCACCCCTCCAGGTGTCCCCTCTGTCCCCACCTCTCCAGGTGTCCCCTGTCCCTGTCCCCACCTCTCCAGGTGTCCCCTCTGCTGTCCCCACCTCTCCAGGTGTCCCCTGTCCCTCTGTCCCCACCTCCCCAGGTGTCCCCTCTGCTGTCCCCACCCCCCCAGGTGTCCCCTCTGCTGTCCCCACCTCTCCAGGTGTCCCCTGTCCCTGCCCCACCTCTCCAGGTGTCCCCTGTCCCTCTGTCCCCACCTCCCCAGGTGTCCCCTCTGCTGTCCCCACCTCTCCAGGTGTCCCCTCGGGCTCGTGGCGCGTGGTGGCCTCCAGGATGGCCATGGTGGACAGGGGGATGTGCGCTTGCTGTCACCGAGGGGGGACACAGGGGGACAGGTGTGACACACCTGGGGGTGCCACCTGTCCCTGGGTGCCACCTGTCCCCTGGGGTGTGACACACCTGAGAGTGCCACCTGTCCCTGGGGGTGTGACACACCTGGGGGTGCCACCTGTCCCTGGGTGTCACCTGTCCCCAGGGGGTGTGACACACCGGGGGGTGCCACCTGTCCCCGGGGGTGTGACATCCCTGGGAGTGGCACCTGTGCCTGGGAGTGGCACCTGTCCCTGGGTGCCACCTGTCCCCAGGGGTGTCACCTGTCTCCAGTGTCACCTGGTGGGGGGTGAGGGCGCGCACGTGGCTCAGCAGGGGCTCCTTGTCACCCCCATCCCCAGGTGATGTCACCTGTCCCCAGGGCTGTCCCAAGGGGCTGTCCCTGATCCCAGGGGGATGTCCCCATGCCCAGGTGATGTCACCTGTCCCCAGTGTCACCTGGTGGGGGGTGAGGGCGCGCACGTGGCTCAGCAGGGGCTCCCGAAGCTCCGGGCACTTGTCACCCCCATCCCCAGGTGATGTCACCTGTCCCCAGGGATGTCACCTGTCCCCAGGGCTGTCCCCATGCCCAGGTGGTGTCCCCTGTCCCCAGTGTCACCTGGTGGGGGGTGAGGGCGCGCACGTGGCTCAGCAGGGGCTCCCGCAGCTCCGGGCACTTGTCACCCCCATCCCCAGGTGATGTCACCTGTCCCCCATCCCGAGGGGGCTGTCCATGATCCCAGGGGGCTGTCCCCATGCCCAGGTGATGTCACCTGTCCCCAGTGTCACCTGGTGGGGCGTGAGGGCGCGCACGTGGCTCAGCAGGGGCTCCCGCAGCTCCGGGCACTTGTCACCCCCATCCCCAGGTGATGTCACCTGTCCCAGGGGGCTGTCCCTGATCCCAGGGGGATGTCACCTGTCCCCAAGGGTGTCACCTGTCCCCAGGTGATGTCACCTGGTGGGGCGTGAGGGCGCGCACGTGGCTCAGCAGGGGCTCCCGCAGCTCCGGGCACTTGTCACCCCCATCCCCAGGTGATGTCACCTGTCCCCCATCCCGAGGGGGCTGTCCCCGATCCCAGGTGGTGTCACCTGTCCCCAGGTGATGTCACCTGTCCCCAGTGTCACCTGGTGGGGCGTGAGGGCGCGCACGTGGCTCAGCAGGGGCTCCCGCAGCTCCGGGCACTTGTCGAAGACGGCGGCGAGCTGGGGCGGGGGCAGCTGCAGAACCACCTGGAAGCTCTGGGGCTTGGTGCGCTGGCAGCACTTGATGAAGCCCTCCCACACCTTGGGGTACTTCCACACCTGGGGAGACACACCTGAGGGTGAGCAGTGTCACCTGGGACACACCTGAGACACCCTGGGGTTACCTGGGGGTGAGGAGTGTCAGCTGGGACACCCCTGGGGCTTGGTGCACTGGCAGCACTTGATGAACCCCTCCCACACCTTGGGGTACTTCCACACCTGGGGAGACACACCTGAGGGTGAGCAGTGTCACCTGGGACACACCTGAGACATCTGGGACACACCTGAGTCACCTAGGGGTCACCTGGGGGTGAGGAGTGTCACCTGGGACACCCCTGGGGCTTGGTGCACTGGCAGCACTTGATGAACCCCTCCCACACCTTGGGGTACTTCCACACCTGGGGAGACACACCTGTGTCACACCTGAGATACCTGGGACACACCTGAGTCACCTGGGACACACCTGGGTCACCTGGGGGTCACCTGTGACTCCCCTGGGGCTTGGTGCGCTGGCAGCACTTGATGAAGCCCTCCCACACCTTGGGGTACTTCCACACCTGGAGAGACACACCTGAGGGTGAGCAGTGTCACCTGGGACACACCTGAGACACCTGGGACACACCTGAGTCACCTAGGGGTCACCTGGGACACCCCTGGGGCTTGGTGCGCTGGCAGCACTTGATGAACCCCTCCCACACCTTGGGGTACTTCCACACCTGGGGAGACACACCTGAGAGTGAGCAGTGTCACCTGGGACACACCTGAGACACCTGGGACACACCTGGGTCACCCAGGGGTCACCTGGGGGTGAGGAGTGTCACCTGGGACACCCCTGGGGCTTGGTGCGTTGGCAGCACTTGATGAACCCCTCCCACACCTTGGGGTACTTCCACACCTGGGGAGACACACCTGGGTCACACCTGAGACACCTAGGACACACCTGGGTCACCTGAGGGTGAGCAGTGTCACCTGGGACACACCCGAGACACCTAGGGGTCACCTGGGGGTGAGCAGTGTCACCTGGGACACACCTGAGACACCTGGGACACACCTGAGTCACCTGGGGGTCACCTGGGACACCCCTGGGGCTTGGTGCGCTGGCAGCACTTGATGAACCCCTCCCACACCTTGGGGTACAGACACACCTGGGGAGACACACCTGGGGTCAGCGGGGTCACCTGGGGGTCAGCAGTGTCACCTGGGACACACCTGGGTCACCTAGGGGTCACCTGGGGGTCAGCAGTGTCACCTGGGACACCCCTGGGGGCGAGCAGTGTCACCTGGGACACACCTGAGACACCTGGGGGTCACCTGAAGGTGAGCAGTGTCACCTGGGACACACCTGGGGGTCAGCAGGGATGACCTTCCTACACCTTGGGGTACTGACACACCTGGGGTGAATTTCGCAGGAATTTTGGGATACCTTCAGGGTGAAATTTTGGGTGATTTTTGCAGGAATTTCGGGGTAAATTTCAGGGGGATTTTTTGCAGGAATTTTGGGGTGAATTCAGGGGATTTTGGGGTCCCCAGACCTGTTTCATGATGAGCCTGGAGAGGATGTTCATGACGGGGGTACATGGTCAGGGCCTGGATCACCGTGTGCATCACGGATTTTGGGGTGATTTCAGGGGAATTTTTTGGGGTGATTTCAGGGGATTTTTGGGGTGAATTCAGAGTATTTTGGGGCTCCCCAGACCTGTTTCATGATGAGCCTGGAGAGGATGTTCATGACGAAGCCGCCCAGGCGCGGGTACATGGTCAGGGCCTGGATCACCGTGCGCATCGGGGACTTTGGGATGAATTTTGGGGTGAATTTTGGGGTGAATTCAGTGGATTTTGGGGGTCCCCAGACCTGTTTCATGATGAGCCTGGAGAGGATGTTCATGACGGGGGTACATGGTCAGGGCTGGATCACCGTGCACATCGGGGATTTTCGGGTGATTTCAGGGGATTTTGGGGTGGATTTTGGGCCGATTTTGGGGTGAATTCAGTGGATTTTGGGGCTCCCCAGACCTGTTTCATGATGAGCCTGGACAGGATGTTCATGACGAAGCCGCCCAGGCGCGGGTACATGGTCAGGGCCTGGATGACCGTGCGCATCGGGGATTTTTCGGGTGATTTCAGGGGATTTCGGGGTGATGTTGGGGTGAATTTTGGGGTGAATTCAGGGGATTTTGGGGCTCCCCAGACCTGTTTCATGATGAGCCTGGACAGGATGTTCATGACGAAGCCGCCCAGGCGCGGGTACATGGTCAGGGCCTGGATCACCGTGCGCATCGGGGGTTTTGGGGTGAGGTTTGGGCCGGTTTTGGGGTGAATTTTGGGGTGAATTTTGGGCCAATTTTGGGGTGAATTCAGAGTATTTTGGGTCCCCAGACCTGTTTCATGATGAGCCTGGACAGGATGTTCATGACGAAGCCTCCCAGGCGCGGGTACATGGTCAGGGCCTGGATGACCGTGCGCATCGGGGATTTCGGGGGGATTTTGGGGTGAATTTTGGGGTGAATTTTGGGGTGAATTCAGGGGATTTTGGGGCTCCCCAGACCTGTTTCATGATGAGCCTGGACAGGATGTTCATGACGAAGCCGCCCAGGCGCGGGTACATGGTCAGGGCCTGGATGACCGTGCGCATCGGGGATTTCGTGGGGATTTTGGGGTGATTTCAGGGGGATTTTTGGGGTGAATTCAGAGGATTTTGGGGCTCCCCAGACCTGTTTCATGATGAGCCTGGACAGGATGTTCATGACGAAGCCGCCCAGGCGCGGGTACATGGTCAGGGCCTGGATGACCGTGCGCATCAGCAGCATGGGCAGCGGGCTCTGCTCCATCAGCTGCTGCATCACCACCGCCAGCACCTCCGACGTGTACACGTTGCGCTCGGCGAAGCACAGGTTGGTGGCTGCGGGGACACGGGGACAGTGGGGGCACTGGGGGCACTGGGAGGGACTGGGAGGGACTGGGGGCACTGAGAAGGGCTGGGGGGGCATTAAAAGGGCACTGGGAGGGAACTGGGATGGACTGGGGGCACTGGGAGGGAACTGGGATGGGACAGGGAGGGACTGGGAGGGACTGGGAGGGACTGGGATGGGGCTGGGATGGTCTGGGAGGGGAATGAGAGGGACTGGGGGGGACTGGGAGGGACTGGTAGAGACTGGGACGGGACTGGGAGGGAACTGGGAGGGGACTGGGAGGGACTGGGGGGCACTGGGAGGGACTGGGAGGGAATTAGGAGGGAACTGGGAAGGGAATGAGAGGGACTGGGGGGCACTGGAAGGGACTGGGAGGGAACTGGGGGGGACTGGGAGGGGAATGAGAGGGCACTGGTATGGACTGAGGGGAACTGGGAAGGACTAGGAGGGGAATGAGAGGGACTGGGGGGCACTGGGAGGGACTGGGAGGGGAATGAGAGGGTTTAGGCGGCACTGGGAGGGACTGGGAGGGGACTGGGGCGGACTGGGAGGGTCTGGGAAACATTAAAGGGGCACTGGGGGGGACTGAGAGGGACTGGGGGGGACTGGGAGGGGAATGAGAGGGACTGGGGGGGAACTGGGAGGGGAATGAGAGGGACTGGGGGGCACTGGGAGGGACTGGGGGGGACTGGGGGCACTGAGAAGGGCTGGGGGGGCATTAAAAGGGCACTGGGAGGGAACTGGGATGGACTGGGGGCACTGGGAGGGAACTGGGATGGGACTGGGAGAGACTGGGAGGGAACTGGGAGAGACTGGGAGGGCACTGGGATGGACTGGGATAAACTGGGAGGGAACTGGGAGTTACTTGGAGGGACTGGGATGAACTGGGAGGGGAAGGGGGTGGAGTGGGAGGGAGTGGGATGGACTGGGAGGAGAATGAGAGGGACTGGGAGGGACGGGGGGGAACTGGGAGGGACTGGGAAGGGAATGAGAGGGCACTGGGAGGGGCTGGGGGGCATTAAAAGGGCACTGGGAGGGACTGGGAGGGGCTGGGAGGGGAGTGGGAGGAAATTGGGATGGACTGGGAGGGACTGGGGGGTACTGGGATGGACTGGGAGGGACTGGGGAACATTAAAGGGGCACTGGGGAGGACTGGGAGGGTACTGGGAAGGAGTGGGAGGGCACTGGGAGGGCACTGGGAAGGACTGGAGTCCATGGACAGGGGTCCCGTGTCCCCCCCCAACCTGTGTCCCGTGTCCCTGTCACCCCTGGGTGTCCCCTCTGTCCCCTGTCCCTGGTGATGGATTTCACGTCACACTTGGAGCTGTCCATGTTGTGCAGGGGTCCCATGTCCGTCTGTCCCTCTGTGTCCGTCTGTCCCTTTGGGTGTCCCTGTCACCTCCTGGGTGTCCCCATGTCCCCAGGGATGTCCCCTGTCCCTGTGCCCACCTTTGATGATGGATTTCATGTCACACTTGGAGCTGTCCATGTTGTGCAGGGGTCCTGTGTCCGTCTGTCCCTCTGTGTCCCTCTGTCCCTTTGGGTGTCCCTGTCACCCCCAGGGTGTCCCCATGTCCCTGTCACCCCCTGGGTGTCCCTGTCACCCTCAGGGATGTCCCCTGTCCCTGTGCCCACCTTTGATGATGGATTTCATGTCACACTTGGAGCTGTCGATGTTGTGCAGGGGTCCTGTGTCCGTCTGTCCCTCTGTGTCCCTCTGTCCCTTTGGGTGTCCCCCTGTCCCTGTGGGTGTCCCCATGTCCCCAGGGATGTCCCCTGTCCCTGTCCCCACCTTTGATGATGGATTTCATGTCACACTTGGAGCTGTCGATGTTGTGCAGGTTCCATGTCCCTCTGTCCCTCTGTGTCCATCTGTCCCTCTGTGTCCCTGTCACCCCCAGGGTGTCCCCGTGTCCCTGTCACCCCCAGGGATGTCCCCTGTCCCTGTGCCCACCTTTGATGATGGATTTCATGTCACACTTGGAGCTGTCGATGTTGTGCAGGAGTCCTGTGTCCCTCTGTCCCTCTGTGTCCGTCTGTCCCTCTGTGTCCCTGTCACCCCCTGGGTGTCCCTGTCACCCCCTGGGTGTCCCCATGTCCCCAGGGATGTCCCCTGTCCCTGTGCCCACCTTTGATGATGGATTTCATGTCACACTTGGAGCTGTCGATGTTGTGCAGGGCGATCAGCAGCTCCCCGGGGTTCAGGGGGGACACGGCCGAGGCGCCGTCACCTGCGGGGACAGCGGGGTGACAGGGACAGGGGACAGCGGGGTGACAGGGACAGGGGACACCGGGGTGACAGGGAGAGGGGACAGGGACAAGGGACACCGGGGTGACAGGGACAGGGACAGGGGACAGCGGGGTGACAGGGACAGCAGGGTGACAGGGACAGGGACAGGGGACAGCAGGGTGACAGGGACAGCAAGGTGACAGGGACAGGGACAGGGGACAGGGACAGCGGGGTGACAGGGACAGCAGGGTGACAGGGACAAGGGACACCGGGGTGACAGGGACAAGGACAGGGGACAGCGGGGTGACAGGGACAGGGGACAGGGGACAGCGGGGTGACAGGGACAGCAGGGTGACAGGGACAGGGAGAGAGGACAGGGACACCAGGGTGACAGGGACAGGGGACACCGGGGGGACAGGGACAGCAGGGTGACAGGGAGAGGGGACAGGGAGAGGGAGAGGGGACAGGGAGAGGGGACAGGGACAGCTGCCCCCAGAGCTGTCCCCAGTGTCCCCTCACCGTGCTGTGTCCCACCCCAGCTGTCCCCAATGTCTCCAAGCTGTCCCCTCACCATGCTGCGTCCCCAGCAGGCCTGTCCCCTGTCCCCAGTGTCCCCAGGCTGTCCCCAGTGTCCCCTCACTGTGCTGTGTCCCACCCCAGCTGTCTCCAGGCTGTCCCCAGGCTGTCCCCAGTGTCCCCAAGCTGTCCCCTCACCGTGCTGCGCCCCAGCAGGCCTGTCCCCTATCCCCAGTGTCCCCAGGCTGTCCCCAGTGTCCCCAGTGTCCCCTCACCGTGCTGCGTCCCCAGCAGGCCTGTCCCCTATCCCCAATGTCCCCAAGCTGTCCCCAATGTCCCCAGTGTCCCCAGTGTCCCCAAGCTGTCCCCTCACCGTGCTGCGTCCCCAGCAGGCCTGTCCCCTGTCCCCAGTGTCCCCAAGCTGTCCCCTCATCGTGCTGCGTCCCCAGCAGGCCTGTCCCCTGTCCCCAGTGTCCCCAAGCTGTCCCCTCACCGTGCTGCGTCCCCAGCAGGCCTGTCCCCTGTCCCCAGTGTCCCCAAGCTGTCCCCTCACCGTGCTGTGTCCCCAAGCTGTCCCCTGTCCCCAGTGTCCCCAAGCTGTCCCCTCACCGTGCTGCGTCCCCAGCAGGCCTGTCCCCTATCCCCAGTGTCCCCAGGCTGTCCCCAATGTCCCCAGGCTGTCCCCAGTGTCCCCAGGCTGTCCCCAGGCTGTCCCCAGTGTCCCCAGTGTCCCCTCACCGTGCTGCGTCCCCAGCAGGCGGTTGAACACCTCCTTGACCACGATGGGGTTGAGTTTGATCAGCTTGGGCAGCGCCTGGATCACCTCTTTCTGCACCAAAACCGGCCCCGTCAGCCCGGCTGGCACCGGGGGGCACCGGGGGACACCGGGGCAGGGGACAAAGGCCACCCCCACCTTCTCCAGCCCGTTGAGGACGGGGATGAGGAACCGCACGTCCGGCAGCCGCTTGTGGTAGAGATCCCTGACGCGCTTGACCAGCTCGGGCGAGGGCGGCACTGCGGGGAGGGGACAGCGCTGTCACCGCGGGTGCCACCTCTGTCACCTCTGTCACCACCCCACGGTGTCCCCAGCCCACCCTTGTCCGTCAGGCTGTGCAGGCAGCGTGTCACCAGCGTCTCGGCGCCCTTGGGGCAGTTCTCCACCAGCAGCAGCAGCTCCGGGGAGTTCATCCCCATCCCGCGGATCTGAGGGGAAACAAAATCGGGTTTGGATTGGGATGGGTGATGGGGACAGGGAAAAGGGGAGGGACTCACCACGGGATGTCCCCAATGTCCCCAAGTGTCCCCTCACTGGCGGCTCAATGACCTCTGTGATGGTCACACCCAACTGCCCCAATTAACCAACCCCACTAATTGATCATCAATAATTGGTAATGGGGACAGGGAAAAGGGGTGGGACTCACCACGGGGATGTCACCAATGTCACCAATGTCCCCAGATGTCCCCAATGTCCCCAAGTGTGCCCTCACTGGCGGCTCAATGACCTCTGTGATGGTCACACCCAACTGCCCCAATTAACCAACCCCACGAATTGATCATCAATAATTGATAATGGGGACAGGGAAAATGGGCGGGACTCACCACGGGATGTCACCAGTGTGTCCCCAAGTGTCCCCAAGTGTCCCCAGATGTCCCCAGTGTCACCTCACTGGCGGCTCAATGACCTCTGTGATGGTCACACCCAACTGCCCCAATTAACCGACCCCACTAATTGATCATCAATAATTGATAATGGGGACAGGGAAAATGGGCGGGACTCACCACGGGATGTCACCAGTGTGTCCCCAAGTGTCCCCAGATGTCCCCAGTGTCACCTCACTGGCGGCTCAATGACCTCTGTGATGGTCACACCCAACTGCCCCAATTAACCAACCCCACTAATTGATCATCAATAATTGATAATGGGGACAGGGAAAAGGGGCGGGACTCACCACGGGATGTCACCAGTGTGTCCCCAAGTGTCCCCAAGTGTCCCCAAGATGTCCCCAGTGTCCCCTCACCAGCTGCTCGATGACCTCCATGACGGTCACACCCAACTGCCCCAATTAACTGACCCCATTAATTGATATCACTAATTGATAATGGGGACAGGGAAAAGGGGCGGGACTTCCCACGGGATGTCCCCAATGTCCCCAAGTGTCCCCAGTGTCCCCAGTGTCCCCTCACCGGCTGCTCGATGACCTCTGTGATGGTCACACCCAACTGCCCCAATTAACTGACCCCACTAATTGATAACGGGGACAGGGAAGGTGATTTCCCACGGTGCCAAGGGATGTCCCCAATGTCCCCAACATCCCCAATGTTCCCAGTGTCCCCATGATGTCCCCAGTGTCCCCAGTGTCCCCTGACCGGCTGCTCGATGACGCGCAGCACCGTGCGCTTGATGTCGGCGATGGCCACACCCAACTGCCCCAATTAACCGACCCCACTAATTGATAACGGGGACAGGGAAGGTGATTTCCCACGGTGCCCATGGATGTCCCAGTGTCCCCAATGTCCCAGATGTCCCCAATGTCCCCAACATCCCCAGTGTCCCCAGTGTCACCTCACCAGCTGCTCAATGACCTCCGTGATGGTGACACCCAACTGCCCCAATTAACTGACCCCACTACTTGATAACGGGGACAGGGAAGGTGATTTCCCACGGTGCCCATGATGTCCCCATGATGTCCCCAGTGTCCCCAGGTGTCCCCAGTGTCCCCATGATGTCCCCAGGTGTCCCCAGTGTCACCTCACCAGCTGCTCAATGACCTCTGTGATGGTCACACCCAACTGCCCCAATTAACCGACCCCACTAATTGATAACGGGGACAGGGAAGGTGATTTCCCACGGTGCCCATGGATGTCCCCAGTGTCCCCATGATGTCCCCAATGTCCCCATGATGTCCCCAGTGTCCCTGACCGGCTGCTCGATGACGCGCAGCACCGTGCGCTTGATGTCGGCGATGGTCACACCCAACTGCCCCAATTAACCGACCCCACTAATTGATAACGGGGACAGGGAAGGTGATTTCCCACAGTGTCCCCAGGTGTCCCCAATGTCCCCAAGATGTCCCCAGTGTCCCTGACTGGCTGCTCGATGACGCGCAGCACCGTGCGCTTGATGTCGGCGATGGCCACACCCAACTGCCTCAATTAACTGACCCCACTAATTGATAACGGGGACAGGGAAGGTGATTTCCCACGGTGTCCCCATGATGTCCCCAATGTCCCCAAATGTCCCCAGTGTCCCTGACCGGCTGCTCGATGACGCGCAGCACCGTGCGCTTGATGTCGGCGATGGCCACACCCAACTGCCCCAATTAACTGACCCCACTAATTGATAACGGGGACAGGGAAGGTGATTTCCCACGGTGCCCATGGATGTCCCCAATGTCCCCAAGTGTCCCCATGATGTCCCCATGATGTCCCCAGTGTCCCCTGACTGGCTGCTCAATGACCTCCATGTCACCTCCATGATGGTGACACCCAACTGCCCCAATTAACCGACCCCACTAATTGATAAAGGGGACATGGAAGGTGATTTCCCACAGTGTCCCCAGTGTCCCCATGATGTCCCCAATGTCCCCAGGTGTCCCCAGTGTCCCTGACCGGCTGCTCGATGACGCGCAGCACCGTGCGCTTGATGTCGGCGATGGTCACACCCAACTGCCCCAATTAACCGACCCCACTAATTGATAACGGGGACAGGGAAGGTGATTTCCCACGGTGCCAAGGGATGTCCCCAGTGTCCCCATGATGTCCCCAAGATGTCCCCAGTGTCCCCAGTGTCCCCTGACCGGCTGCTCAATGACCTCCATGTCACCTCCATGATGGTCACACCCAACTGCCCCAATTAACCGACCCCACTAATTGACAACAGGGACATGGAAGGTGATTTCCCACGGTGCCCATGGATGTCCCCAATGTCCCCAGGTGTCCCCAGTGTCCCCATGATGTCCCCAGGTGTCCCCAGTGTCACCTCACCAGCTGCTCAATGACCTCTGTGATGGTCACACCCAACTGCCCCAATTAACTGACCCCACTAATTGATAACAGGGACAGGGAAGGTGATTTCCCACGGTGTCCCCAGTGTCCCCATGATGTCCCCATGATGTCCCCAGTGTCCCCAGGTGTCCCCAGTGTCCCCTGACCGGCTGCTCGATGACGCGCAGCACCGTGCGCTTGATGTCGGCGATGGCCTCGGTGTAGACGGAGGCGAGCTCGTGGATCAGCTTGTGGTTGTGGGGCAGCAGGGCCAGGTACAGGTACAGGCACTGCTTGATGGTCTCCTCTGTCCAGGGCGCTGCCACCTCTGGGGACACCAAAACGGGGAGAAAGTGACAAAAAATGGGGTCAGAGTGAGCAAAAATGGGATTAGAGTGACAAAAAATGGGATTAATGACCCAAAACGGGCCAGGGCCAGGGCCAGGGACAGGGCCAGGTACAGGTACAGGCACTGCTTGATGGTCTCCTCTGTCCAGGGCGCCGCCACCTCTGGGGACACCAAAATGGGGTGAAAGTGAGCAAAAACGGGGTCAGAGTGAGCAAAAATGGGGTTAGAGTGACAAAAAATGGGGTTAGAGTGAGCAAAAATTGAATTAATGACCCAAAATGGGCCAGGTACAGGTACAGGTACAGGTACAGGTACAGGTACAGGCACTGCTTGATGGTCTCCTCTGTCCAGGGCGCTGCCACCTCTGGGGACACCAAAACGGGGTGAAAGTGACCAGAAACGGGGTCAGAGTGACAAAAAATGGGGTTAGAGTGAGCAAAAATGGGATTATAGAGAGCAAAACTGGGCCAGGGCCAGGGCCAGGTACAGGTACAGGTACAGGGCCAGGTACAGGTACAGGCGCTGCTTGATGGTCTCCTCAGTCCAGGGCGCTGCCACCTCTGGGGACACACAGTGATACCAAAACGGGGTCAGAGTGACAAAAAACGGGGTCAGAGTGACAAAAAACAGGGTTAGAGTGACAAAAAATGGGGTTATAATGAGCAAAAATGGGGTTAGAGTGAGCAAAAATGGGGTTATAATGAGAAAAAATGGAATTAATGACCCAAAACGGGCCAGGTACAGGTACAGGTATAGGTATAGGTGCAGGTACAGGTACAGGTGCAGGTACAGGTACAGGTGCAGGTACAGGTACAGGTACAGGTACAGGTAAAGGTACAGGTACAGGTGCAGGTACAGGTACAGGTAAAAGTACAGGTACAGGTACAGGTAAGGTACAGGTACAGGTGCAGGTGCAGGTACAGGTAAAAGTACAGGTGCAGGTACAGGTACAGGTGCAGGTGCAGGTACAGGTACAGGTACAGGTACAGGTGCAGGTACAGGTGCAGGTGCAGGTACAGGTACAGGTACAGGTACAGGTGCAGGTGCAGGTGCAGGTGCAGGTGCAGGTACAGGTACAGGTACAGGTGCAGGTGCAGGTACAGGTACAGGTACAGATACAGGTACAGGTACAGGTACAGGTACAGGTACAGGTGCAGGTACAGGTACAGGTGCAGGTACAGGTACAGGTGCAGGTACGGGTACAGGTACAGGTGCAGGTACAGGTACAGGTACAGGTGCAGGTACAGGTACAGGTACAGGGCCAGGGCCAGGTACAGGTACAGGTACAGGTACAGGTAAGGTACAGGTACAGGCACTGCCTGATGGTCTCCTGGGTCCAGGGTCCCGGGGCCTCACCTGTGTCCTTGTCGGCGCCGAAGAGCACGGAGGGGGGGTTGGGGTGCACCAGGAGCTGCAGGTAATTGAGGGCGAACTTCTCCACGTACTCGCGCAGCTGCTCCTTCTCGTACATGCGCTTGATGAACTGCAGCGCCTGCTGCCGCACCTGTGCACACCTGGGTCACCTGGGCACACCTGTGTGTGCCACCTGTGCCACCCCTGTGTCACCTGTGCCACCCCTGTGTGCCACCTGCTCCTTCTCGTACATGCGCTTGATGAACTGCAGCGCCTGCTGCCGCACCTGTGCACACCTGGGTCACCTGGGCACACCTGTGTGTGCCACCTGGGCACACCTGTGTCACCTGTGCCACCCCTGTGTGCCACCCGCTCCTTCTCGTACATGCGCTTGATGAACTGCAGCGCCTGCTGCCGCACCTGCGCACACCTGGGTCACCTGTCTGTGCAACCTGGGCACACCTGTGTCACCCCTGTGTCACCTGTGCCACCCTTGTGTGCCACCTGTGCCACCCCTGTGCCACCCGCTCCTTCTCGTACATGCGCTTGATGAACTGCAGCGCCTGCTGCCGCACCTGCGCACACCTGGGTCACCTGTGTGCCACCTGGGCACACCTGTGTGTGCCACCTGTGCCACCCCTATGTGCCACCTGCTCCTTCTCGTACATGCGCTTGATGAACTGCAGCGCCTGCTGCCGCACCTGCGCACACCTGGGTCACCTGTCTGTGCAACCTGGGCACACCTGTGTCACCCCTGTGTCACCTGTGCCACCCTTGTGTGCCACCTGTGCCACCCCTGTGCCACCCGCTCCTTCTCGTACATGCGCTTGATGAACTGCAGCGCCTGCTGCCGCACCTGCGCACACCTGGGTCACCTGTGTGCCACCTGGGCACACCTGTGTGTGCCACCTGTGCCACCCCTATGTGCCACCTGCTCCTTCTCGTACATGCGCTTGATGAACTGCAGCGCCTGCTGCCGCACCTGTGCACACCTGGGTCACCTGTCTGTGCCACCTGGGGCACCTGTGTGACCTGTGTGTGCCACCTGGGGCACTCCTATCACCTGCAACACCCGCGCCACACCTGCGTCACCTGGGACCCACCAACCCCCAATGTCCCTAATGTCCCCAGGTGTCCCCAATGTCCCCAGGTGTCCCCAATGTCCCCAGGTGTCCCCACCTTGTCCTTCTCGTGCGAGCTCAGGTCCAGCAGCACGTGCAGGTACTGGAACTGCCCCAATGTCCCCAATGTCCCCAATCCCCCCGGTGTCCCCAATGTCCCCAATGTCCCCAATGTCCCCAGGTGTCCCCAGGTGTCCCCACCTTGTCCTTCTCGTGCGAGCTCAGGTCCAGCAGCACGTGCAGGTACTGGAACTGCCGCGACGGCCGCTTGAAGATCAGGTCCCGCAGGGTGGACATGCCCAGGTAGGTGCGGCTCTGAGGGGACACCGGGGACACCTCTGGGTGGCACCTCCGGATGGCACCGCCCCACGGCCCCTCCAGGTGTCTCCTGGTGTCACCTGCCCCGTGGCCCCTCCAGGTGTCTCCTGGTGTCACCTCCCCGTGTCATCCCCAGGTGCCACCTCCAGGTGTCCCCTCCCCATTGTCACCTCCACCTTCTCTCATGGTGTCATCTCCATGTCTCACCTCCCCGTGTCACCTCCAGGTGTCACCTCCAGGTGTCCCATCCCCATTGTCACCTCCACGTGTCACCTCCAGGTGTCCCCTCCCCATTGTCACCTCCACCTTCTCTCATGGTGGCATCTCCATGTCTCACCTCCCCGTGTCACCTCCAGGTGTCACCTCCAGGTGTCCCATCCCCATTGTCACCTCCACCTTCTCTTATGGTGTCACTTCCATGTGTCACCTCCCCGTGTCACCTCCAGGTGTCACCTCCCCACCCACCCTGGCCATGTCACCTTTGTTTGCCACCTCCGTGTGTCCCCCCCCCAGGTGTCCCCAGGTGTCCCTGGGTGTCCCCTCCAGCGTCTCTCCTGATCTCCTGCAGTGTCCCCTCCAATGTCCCCTCCCGGTGTCCCCCTCCCTGTCCCCTTCAGTGTCCCCCTGGTGTCCCTCCCCAATCCCCCTGATGTCCCCCGCAGTGCCCCCCCCAGGTGTCCCAGGTGTCCCCAGGTGTCCCAGGTGTCCCCACCTCGTCCTCGCAGTACTTGCGGATCACCTCCAGGTGTCACCTCCCCACCCACCCTGGCCGTGTCACCTTTGTGCGCCACCTCCGTGTGTCCCCCTGGTGTCCCCCCCGGTGTCCCCCAATGTCCCCAGGTGTCCCCAGGTGTCCCCCCAGGTGTCCCCACCTCGTCCTCGCAGTACTTGCGGATCACCTCCAGGTGTCACCTCCCCACCCACCCTGGCCGTGTCACTTTTGTCCGCCACCTCCGTGTGTCCCCCCCAGTGTCCCCCTCCCCGGTGTCCCCCCCGGTGTCCCCAGGTGTCCCCAGGTGTCCCAGGTGTCCCCACCTCGTCCTCGCAGTACTTGCGGATCACCTCCAGGTGTCACCTCCCCACCCACCCTGGCCGTGTCACCTTTGTCCACCACCTCCATGTGTCCCCCCCAGTGTCCCCCTCCCCGGTGTCCCCCCCGGTGTCCCCGGTGTCCCCCAATGTCCCCCAGGTGTCCCCCCAGGTGTCCCCACCTCGTCCTCGCAGTACTTGCGGATCACCTCCAGGGCGCTCTCGGTGATCAGCGGCGCCTCCAGCACCACCTTGGTGAAGATCCTGGGGACAGGGACAGCGCCGGTGTCACCGGGCTGGGGACACGCCGGGGGGGTGGCCCTGGGCTTGGTGGCTCTGCTCTGTCCCCAGAGGTGGCACTGGTGGCACCAGCTGGGCCCTAAGGGGTCTGTGCCATCCCTGGGGACACCGTCCAGGTGGCACTGTCCTACACCTGGTGGCACTGTCCTAGACCTGGTGGCACCGTCCCACACCTGGTGGCACTGTCCTAGCACTGGCCTAGTCCCAGTGGCACCAACCCAACCCTGGTGTCCCCAACCCAACCCTGGTGTCCCCAACCCATCTCTGGTGTCCCCAATCCACCTTTGGTGGCACCAACCCAGTCTGCTGTCCCCATCCCAATGGCACCAACCCAATCTGGTGTCCCCATCCCCATCCCGTCCCTGTGTCCCCATCCCTGTGTCCCCATCTCCGTGTCCCCATCCTCGTGTCCCACCCCATGTCCCCATTGCTGTCCATGTGTCCCTGGTGCTGTCCCCGTGTCCCCATCCCCATGTCCCTGTGTCCCACCCCGTGTCCCCGGCGCTGTCCCATGTCCCTGGTGCTGTCCTGTGTCCCCATCCCCATGTCCCTGTGTCCCACCCCGTGTCCCCGGCGCTGTCCCGTGTCTCACCCCGTGTCCCCAGTGCTGTCCTGTGTCCCACCCCATGTCCCACCCCGTGTCCCCGTGTCCCACCCCGTGTCCCCATGTCCCTGTGTCTCACCCCGTGTCCCCAGTGCTGTCCTGTGTCCCACCCCATGTCCCACCCCGTGTCCCCGTGTCCCACCCCGTGTCCCCATGTCCCTGTGTCTCACCCCGTGTCCCTGGTGCTGTCCTGTGTCCCACCCCATGTCCCACCCCGTGTCCCTGTGTCCCACCCCGTGTCCCCGGTGCTGTCCTGTGTCCCACCCCATGTCCCACCCCGTGTCCCCGGTGCTGTCCCATGTCCCACCCCGTGTCCCCATCCCCGTGTCCCCGGCACTGTCCCCATGTCCCCCCATGTCCCCCCGTGTCCCGTACCCGTCCTTCTGGTCGGGTTTCTCCTGCAGCCCGGCCAGCAGCCCGATCAGGCACTCGTCGTAGCGCTCCAGCCCTGTCGCTGTGTCCGTGTCCCACCCCGTGTCCCCGTGTCCCACCCCGTGTCCCCGTGTCCCCCCATGTCCCCCCGTGTCCCGTACCCGTCCTTCTGGTCGGGTTTCTCCTGCAGCCCGGCCAGCAGCCCGATCAGGCACTCGTCGTAGCGCTCCAGCCCCGCGCCGCGCGCCAGGTGCGCGTTGTACTCCTGGAAGAGCCAGGCGAAGGCCAGGTCCAGGCGGCCCCGCACGTCCTCCAGGATGAAGGAGAGCACCTCGCCCTTGAGGGGCACCTCGAACTGCGTCACCAGCGAGGCCAGGATCTTCACCCGCGCCTGGGGGACACCGGGGGTCACTCAGTGGTCATTCCATGGTCACTCAGTGGTCATTGGAAAGGGTTACTCAATGGTCACTCAAGGGTCACTCAAGGGATTAATCAAAGGTCACTGGAACTGTGTCACCAGCGAGGCCAGGATCTTCACCCGCGCCTGCGGGGACACCAGGGGTCACTCAGTGGTCATTTGAAAGGGTCACTCAATGGTCATTCAATGGTTATTCAAGGATTACTCAAGGGATTAGTCAATGGTCACTCAAAGGTCACTGGAACTGCGTCACCAGCGAGGCCAGGATCTTCACCCGCGCCTGGGGGACACCGGGGGTCACTCTGTGGTCACTCCATGGTCATTCCATGGTCATTCCATGGTCACTCCATGGTCATTCCATGGTCACTCAGTGGTCATTGGAAAGGATCATTCCATGGTCATTCAAGGGCTAATCAAGGGTTATTCAAGGGTCACTAGAACTGCGTCACCAGCGAGGCCAGGATCTTCACCCGTGCCTGAGGGACACCGGGGGTCACTCTGTGGTCACTCCATGGTCACTCAGTGGTCATTGGAAAGGGTTACTCAATGGTCACTCAAGGGATACTCAAGGGATTAATCAAAGGTCACTGGAACTGCGTCACCAGCGAGGCCAGGATCTTCACCCGCGCCTGGGGGACACCGGGGGTCACTCTGTGGTCACTCCGTGGTCATTTGAAAGGGTCACTCAAATGGTTCTCAAGGGATTAGTCAATGGTCACTCAAAGGTCACCGGAACTGCGTCACCAGCGAGGCCAGGATCTTCACCTGGGCCTGAGGGACACCGGGGGTCACTCAGTGGTCATTCCATGGTCACTCAGTGGTCATTCCATGGTCACTCAGTGGTCATTGGAAAGGGTTACTCAATGGTCACTCGAGGGATACTCAAGGGATTAATCAAGGGTCACTGGAACTGCGTCACCAGCGAGGCCAGGATCTTCACCCGCGCCTGGGGGACACCGGGGGTCACTCTGTGGTCACTCCATGGTCATTCCATGGTCACTCAAGGGATACTCAAGGGATTAGTCAATGGTCACTCGAGGGATACTCAAGGGATTAGTCAATGGTCACTCAATGGTCACTGGAACTGCGTCACCAGCGAGGCCAGGATCTTCACCCGCGCCTGAGGGACACCGGGGGTCACTCAGTGGTCACTCAGTGGTCATTTGAAAGGGTCATTCCATCGTTACTCAAGGGATTAGTCAATGGTCACTCGAGGGATACTCAAGGGATTAGTCAAGGGTCACTGGAACTGCGTCACCAGCGAGGCCAGGATCTTCACCCGCGCCTGGGGGACACCGGGGGTCACTCAGTGGTCACTCCATGGTCATTCCATGGTCACTCAGTGGTCATTGGAAAGGGTCATTCCATGGTTACTCAAGGAATTAGTCAATGGTCACTGGAACTGCGTCACCAGCGAGGCCAGGATCTTCACCCGCGCCTGGGGGACACCTGGGGTCACTCAGTGGTCACTCCATGGTCATTCCATGGTCACTCAGTGGTCATTGGAAAGGGTTACTCAATGGTCACTCGAGGGATACTCAAGGGATTAGTCAATGGTCACTCAAGGGTCACTCAAGGGTCACTGGAACTGCGTCACCAGCGAGGCCAGGATCTTCACCCATGCCTGGGGGACACCAGGGGTCACTCAGTGGTCACTCAGTGGTCATTCCATGGTCACTCAGTGGTCATTCCATGGTCACTCAGTGGTCATTGGAAAGGGTCATTCCATGGTTACTCAAGGGATTAGTCAATGGTCACTCAAGGGTCACTCAAGGGTCACTGGAACTGTGTCACCAGCGAGGCCAGGATCTTCACCCGCGCCTGAGGGACACCAGGGGTCACTCAGTGGTCACTCCATGGTCATTCCATGGTCATTCAATGGCCATTCAATGGTTACTCAAGGGATACTCAAGGGATTAGTCAATGGTCACTCAAGGGTCACTGGAACTGCGTCACCAGCGAGGTCAGGATCTTCACCCGCGCCTGGGGGACACCGGGGGTCACTCAGTGGTCACTCAGTGGTCATTTGAAAGGGTCATTCCATGGTTACTCAAGGGATTAGTCAATGGTCACTCGAGGGATACTCAAGGGATTAGTCAATGGTCACTCAAGGGTCACTCAAGGGTCACTGGAACTGCGTCACCAGCGAGGCCAGGATCTTCACCCGCGCCTGGGGGACACCGGGGGTCACTCAGTGGTCACTCCATGGTCATTCCATGGTCATTCAATGGTCATTCAATGGTTACTCAAGGGATACTCAAGGGATTAGTCAATGGTCACTCAAGGGATACTCAAGGGATTAGTCAATGGTCACTCAAAGGTCACTGGAACTGCGTCACCAGCGAGGCCAGGATCTTCACCCATGCCTGGGGGACACCGGGGGTCACTCTGTGGTCACTCCATGGTCATTCCATGGTCATTCCATGGTCACTCCATGGTCATTCCATGGTCACTCAGTGGTCATTTGAAAGGGTCATTCTATGGTTACTCAAGGAATTAGTCAATGGTCACTCGAGGGATACTCAAGGGATTAGTCAATGGTCACTCAAGGGTCACTGGAACTGCATCACCAGCGAGGCCAGGATCTTCACCCGCGCCTGGGGGACACCGGGGGTCACTCAGTGGTCACTCAGTGGTCATTCCATGGTCACTCAGTGGTCATTGGAAAGGGTCATTCCATGGTTACTCAAGGGATTAGTCAATGGTCACTCAAAGGTCACTAGAACTGCGTCACCAGCGAGGCCAGGATCTTCACCCACGCCTGGGGGACACCGGGGGTCACTCAGTGGTCATTCCATGGTCACTCAGTGGTCATTCCATGGTCACTCAGTGGTCATTGGAAAGGGTTACTCAACGGTTACTCAAGGGATTAGTCAATGGTCACTCAAAGGTCACTGGAACTGCGTCACCAGCGAGGCCAGGATCTTCACCCACGCCTGGGGGACACCGGGGGTCACTCAGTGGTCATTCCATGGTCACTCAGTGGTCATTCCATGGTCACTCAGTGGTCATTGGAAAGGGTTACTCAACGGTTACTCAAGGGATTAGTCAATGGTCACTCAAAGGTCACTGGAACTGCGTCACCAGCGAGGCCAGGATCTTCACCCACGCCTGGGGGACACCGGGGGTCACTCTGTGGTCACTCCATGGTCATTCCATGGTCACTCAATGGTCATTCAATGGTTACTCAAGAGATACTCAAGGGATTAGTCAATGGTCACTCAAGGGTCACTGGAACTGCGTCACCAGCGAGGCCAGGATCTTCACCCGCGCCTGGGGGACACCGGGGGTCACTCTGTGGTCACTCCATGGTCATTCCATGGTCACTCAGTGGTCATTGGAAAGGGTCATTCCATGGTTACTCAAGGGATTAGTCAATGGTCACTCAAGGGTCACTCAAGGGTCACTGGAACTCCATCACCAGCAAGACCAGGATCGTCACCTGGGCCTGTTGGGGCACCTGGGGGGTCACTCCATGGTCACTCAGTGGTCATTCAGCGGTCATTTGAAAGGGTCATTCAATGGTCGCTCAACCAGGGTTATCCCAGCTGTATCCCAGGTGTGCCCAGCTGTATCCCAGGTGTATTACAGATGTGCCCAGGTGTATCCCAGGTGTGCTCATCTGTATCCCAGGTGTATCCCAGATGTGCCCAGATGTGTCCCAGGTGTATCCCAGATGTGCCCAGGTGTATCCCAGGTGTGCCCAGCTGTATCCCAGGTGTATTCCAGGTGTGCCCAGCTGTATCCCAGGTGTGCCCAGCTGTATCCCAGGGTTATCCCAGGTGTGCCCAGCTGGGCCCAGCTGCATCCTAGGTGTGCCCAGGTGTATCCCAGCTGTGTCCAGCTGTATCCCAGGGTTATCCCAGCTGTGTCCACGTGTATCCCAGGGTTATCCCAGCTGTGTCCAGCTGTATCCCAGGGTTATCCCAGCTGTGCCCAGCTGTATCCCAGGTGTACCCAGGTGTGCCCAGCTGTATCCCAGGGTTATCCCAGCTCCGTCCAGCTGTATCCCAGGTGTGCCCAGGTGTATCCCACCTGTATCCCAGCTGTGTCCAGGTGTATCCCAGGGTTATCCCAGCTGTGCCCAGCTGCACCCCAGGTGTGCCCAGGTGTATCCCACCTGTATCCCAGCTGTGCCCAGCTGTATCCCAAGGGTTATCCCAGCTGTGCCCAGGGTTATCCCAGATGCACCCAGCTGTATCCCAGCTGTATCCCAGGTGTGCCCAGGTGTATCCCAGGGTTACCCCAGCTGTGTCCAGGTGTATCCCAGCTGTGTCCAGGTGTATCCCAGGGTTATCCCAGCTATGCCCAGATGCACCCAGCTGTACCCAGCTGCACCCCAGGTGTGCCCAGGTGTGGGGCGCGTACCTGGGCGGCCCCGCTGGCCGCCACGGCCCTCTCGGAGCGCAGGATGCGGCGCACGGCGCCGAGCTTCAGCTTCTCCACCTGCACCTCGCTGAGCGGCTTCAGCACGTCGCTGAGGCGGAACACCTTCTTACGGCCCCCCGCGCCCGCCAGCCTGCGGGAACGGGGCAGCGGGGTCAGAGGCGGGAATGGGGTCATTGGGGACATTGGGGACATCTGGGGGAATGGGGTCAGTGGGGACATCCGGGGGAATGGGGTCAGCGGGGGGAATGGGGTCAGCGGGGTCAGAGGGGGCAATGGGGCCAGTGGGGGGAGTGGGGTCATTGGGGGGAGTGGGGACATCTGGGGGAATGGGGTCAGTGGGGTCAGTGGGGACATTGGGGACATCTGGGGGAATGGGGCCATTGGGGACATCTGGGGGAATGGGGTCATTGGGGACATCTGGGGGAATGGGGTCAGCGGGGTCAGCGGGGGGAATGGGGTCAGCAGGGGGAATGGGGTCACTGGGGTCAGCAGGGGGAGTGGGGTCACTGGGGTCAGCGGGGGGAGTGGGGTCAGCAGGGGGAATGGGGTCAGCGGGGGGAATGGGGTCACTGGGGTCATCCGGGGGAATGGGGTCAGCGGGGTCATCTGGGGGAATGGGGTCACTGGGGTTATCTGGGGGAAAGGGGTCATCGGGGGCAGCGGGGTCAGCGGGGGTAGTGGGGTCAATGGGGCCATTGGGGACATCTGGGGGAATGGGGTCAGTGGGGTCAGCGGGGGGAATGGGGTCATTGGGGGCAGCGGGGGGAATGGGGTCATTGGGGCCAGCGGAGTCATCTGGGGGAATGGGGTCAGCGGGGTCACTGGGGACATCTGGGGGAATGGGGTCAGCGGGGTCATCTGGGGGAATGGGGTCAGCGGGGTCATTGGGGACATCTGGGGTCAGTGGGGTCAGCGGGGTCATCTGGGGGAATGGGGTCAGTGGGGTCATCTGGGGGAATGGGGTCAGCGGGGAGAGTGGGGTCAGTGGGGTCAGCGGGGTCATCTGGGGGAATGGGGTCAGCGGGGAGAGTGGGGTCAGTGGGGTCAGCGGGGTCATTGGGATGGGGATCATCCAAGGGATTGGGATCATCCAGAGGACTGGGATCATTGGGGTCATTGGGATTGGGATCATCCAGAGGATTGGGATCATCGGGGTCGTTGGGATCATCCAGGGCATTGGGATCATCAGGGTCATTGGGATTGGGATCATCCAGGGGAACGGGATCATCCAGGGGAACACTGGGGTCATCAGGATCATTGGGATCATCCAGAGGATTGGGATCATTGGGGTCATGGGGATTGGGACCACCCGGGGACAGGGGATCATCCAGGGGATTGGGACCATCGGGGTCATGGGATAGGGACCACCCAGGGAACAGGGGATCATCCAGGGGAATGGGACCATTGGGATCATTGGGATTGGGATCATTGGGGTCATGGGGATTGGGATCATCCAGGGCATTGGCACCATTGGGGTCATCGGGATTGGGACCACCTGGGGGCAGGGGATGATCCAGGGGATTGGGACCATCGGGGTCATTGGGATTGGGATCATTGGGGTCATTGGGATTGGGATCATCGGGGTCATGGGGATTGGGATCATTGGGGTCATGGGGATTGGGATCATCCCGGGGATTGGGATCATTGGGGGTCACTGAATTGGGACCACCCGGGGGACGGGGACCATCGGGGGGCCGTGGGGGTCATCAGGATTGGGACCACCCAGGGAACAGGGGGTCATCCAAGGGAATGGGACCATCAGGGTCATCGGGATTGGGATCATTGGGGTCATTGGGATTGGGACCATTGGGGCCATGGGGACTGGGACCACCCGGGGGACAGGGACCATCTGGGGGGCCATCGGGATTGGGACCACCCGGGGGCAGGGGATCATCCAGGGGATTGGGACCATTGGGGTCATCGGGATTGGGATCATCCAGAGGACTGAGATCATCCAGGGGATTGGGACCATTGGGGTCATTGGGATTGGGATCATTGGGGTCATTGGGATTGGGACCATTGGGGCCATGGGGACTGGGACCACCCGGGGGACAGGGACCATCTGGGGGGCCATCGGGATTGGGACCACCCGGGGGCAGGGGATCATCCAGGGGATTGGGACCATTGGGGTCATTGGGATTGGGATCATCGGGGTCATTGGGACTGGGATCATCCAGGGGAATGAGACCATCGGGGGTCACTGAATTGGGACCACCCGGGGGACGGGGACCATCGGGGGGCCGTGGGGGTCATCAGGATTGGGACCACCCAGGGAACAGGGGATCATCCAAGGGAATGGGACCATCGGGGTCATCGGGATTGGGATCACTGGGGTCATTGGGATTGGGACCATTGGGGCCATGGGGACTGGGACCACCCGGGGGACAGGGACCATCTGGGGGGCCATCGGGATTGGGACCACCCGGGGGCAGGGGATCATCCAGGGGATTGGGACCATTGGGGTCATTGGGATTGGGATCATCCAGAGGACTGAGATCATCCAGGGGATTGGGACCATTGGGGTCATGGGGATTGGGACCACCCAGGGGCAGGGGACCATCCGGGGGATTGGGATCATTGGGGTGATTGATTGGGATCATCCAGAGGACTGGGATCATCCATGGGATTGGGACCATCAGGGTCATGGGGATTGGGACCACCCAGGGGCAGGGAATCATCCATGGGATTGGGACCATCGGGGTCATGGGATAGGGACCACCCAGGGGACAGGGGATCATCCATGGGATTGGGACCATCGGGGTCATGGGGATTGGGACCACCCAGGGGCAGGGGATCATCCATGGGATTGGGACCATCGGGGTCATGGGGATTGGGACCACCCAGGGGCAGGGGACCATCCGGGGGGCCATCGGGGTCATGGGGATTGGGACCACCCAGGGGACAGGGACCATCCCAGGGGATTGGGACCATCGGGGTCATGGGGATTGGGACCACCCGGGGGCAGGGGATCATCCAGGGGATTGGGACCATCGGGGTCATCGGGATTGGGATCATCCAGGGGAATGAGACCATCAGGGGTCACTGAATTGGGACCACCCGGGGGACAGGGACCATCCGGGGGCCGTGGGGGTCTCCGGGCACTGACCGTGGCTGCGTGGCCGGCATGATGGGCTCTGGCCGGCGCTTGGCCTGGGGGGTCTCGTCCGGCAGCCCCGCGGCCGAGCCGTGCGCGCCCAGCACGGCGATGGCCTGGCCCTGGCCCAGCGCCGACAGGCGCCGCTTGATCAGCACCGCGTCCGGCTTGGCCACCTTCTCCTCCTTGGGCTCCTCCCGCAGCAGCTTGGTCTGCTCCACACCTGGGGTGTGGGGGCACGGTCAGTGTGGGGGGAAATGGGGAAAAATGGGGGGAAACGGGTAAAAAATGGGGATAATGGGCAAAACTGGGGGGAACGGTCAGTTTGGGGGGACTGGCTTGGCCACCTTCTCCTCCTTGGGCTCCTCCCGCAGCAGCTTGGTCTGCTCCACGCCTGGGGTGTGGGGGGCACGGTCAGTGTGGGGGGAAATGGGGAAAAATGGGAAAAAATGGGGGGGAATGGGCAAAAATGGGGGGAACGGTCAGTTTGGGGGGCCTGGCTTGGCCACCTTCTCCTCCTTGGGCTCCTCCCACAGCAGCTTGGTCTGCTCCATGCCTGGGGTGTGGGGGCACGGTCAGTGTGGGGGAATGGGGAAAAATGGGGGGAAACGGGTAAAAAATGGGGGGAATGGGTAAAATTGGGGGGAATGGGCAAAATTGGGGGGAACGGTCAGTTTGGGGGGCCTGGCTTGGCCACCTTCTCCTCCTTGGGCTCCTCCCGCAGCAGCTTGGTCTGCTCCACACCTGGGGTGTGGGGGCACGGTCAGTGTGGGGGGAAATGGGGAAAAATGGGGGGAAACGGGGAAAAAATGGGGATAATGGGGAAAAATGGGGGGAACGGTCAGTTTGGGGGGAACGGTCAGTTTGGGGTCACTGGCTTGGCCACCTTCTCCTCCTTGGGCTCCTCCCGCAGCAGCTTGGTCTGCTCCACACCTGGGGTGTGGGGGCACGGTCAGTGTGGGGGGAACGGGGAAAAATGGGGGGAAATGGGGAAAATTGGGGTGGGAATGGGTAAAAAATGGGGATAATGGGGAAAAATTGGGGGGAACGGTCAGTTTGGGGGGACTGGCTTGGCCACCTTCTCCTCCTTGGGCTCCTCCCGCAGCAGCTTGGTCTGCTCCACGCCTGGGGTGTGGGGGGCATGGTCAGTGTGGGGGGAAATGGGGAAAAATGGGGGGAAATGGGGAAAATTGGGAAGGGAATGAGCAAAATTGGGGGGAACGGTCAGTTTGGGGGGAACGGTCAGTTTGGGGGGACTGGCTTGGCCACCTTCTCCTCCTTGGGCTCCTCCCGCAGCAGCTTGGTCTGCTCCACACCTGGGGCACGGGGGGCACGGTCAGTGTGGGGGGAAATGGGGAAAAATGGGGGGAAACGGGTAAAAAATGGGAAAAAATGGGGGGAACGGTCAGTTTGGGGGGCCTGGCTTGGCCACCTTCTCCTCCTTGGGCTCCTCCCGCAGCAGCTTGGTCTGCTCCACGCCTGGGGTGTGGGGGCACGGTCAGTGTGGGGGAAATGGGGAAAAATGGGGGGGAAATGGGGAAAATTGGGGGGGAAATGGGAAAAATTGGGGTGGGAATGGGCAAAATTGGGGGGCCTGGCTTGGCCACCTTCTCCTCCTTGGGCTCCTCCCGCAGCAGCTTGGTCTGCTCCACACCTGGGGTGTGGGGGGCATGGTCAGTGTGGGGGGAACGGGGAAAAATGGGGGGAATGGGGAAAATGGGGGGAATGGGGAAAATGGGGAGAATGGTCAGTGTGGGGGGAAATGGGGAAAAATGGGGGGGGAAATGGGAAAAACTGGGGGGAAATGGGGAAAATTGGGGGGAATGGGCAAAATGGGGTGGGAAGGGTCAGAATTGGGGGGAATGGGGAAAATTGGGGGGAATGGGAAAAAATGGGGGGAATGGGGAAAAATGGGGGGGGAATGGGGAAAATTGGGGAGGAACAGGAAAAATTGGGGGGGAATAGGGAAAAATGGGGGGAAACGGGTAAGATTGGGGGGAAATGGGGAAAATTGGGGGGGAATGGGAAAAATTGGGGTGGGAATGGGCAAAATGGGGGGGAATGGGCAAAATTGGGGGGGGATGGGCAAAATGGGGGGGAATGGGCAAAACTGGGGAGGAATGGGCAAAACTGGGGTGGGGAACGGTCAAAATGGGGGGGAACGGGCAAAATTGGGGGGAAACGGGCAAAACTGGGGGGGGAATGGGCAAAATTGGGTGGGAACGGGCAAAATTGGGGTGGGAATGGTCAGAATGGGGTGGGAACGTGGTGGGGATGGTCAAATTGGGATGGGAATGGTCAGTTTGGGGTGGGAACAGTCAAAATGGGGTGGGAACAGTCAAAATGGGGTGGGAACAGGGTGGGGGTCCAGGGATTGTGGGTGGCCACATCAGGGGCAGGTGAAACCCAGCGAGGCTTCCCCAACCTGGGTGAATCCCACCCAAACCTCCCCAAATCCACGTTCCAACCTCGAATTCCACCCAAACCCTCACAAACCCTCATCCCACCACCCCCAATTCCTGCCCCTCCTTGGAGCCCGAACTCCCCCAATCAGGACAACCCCAAACCCCACCTGAGCTCACCAAACCTCCCATAAACCCCGCCCCAACCCCGATTTTTCCCAAATCCACCCCGATTTCTGGGGACAGGGGTGTCCCCTGACCTGGCCCCAGGCCGGCTGCCGTCATCTGCGTGGCCATGAGCCGGGCCAGGTGCTTGATCTGCGCCTCGGTGCCGGCCGACTCCACGGGCGTGTAGGTGGCCTGGAAGGAGGCGGGCATGGCCTCGGGCAGGTACACCATGCTGATCAGCACCTGCGGGGAGACACGGCCCCAAAAACGGCTCAGGGAACCTAAAAACACCTCAGGGAAACCAAAAATGGCTCAGGGAAACCAAAAAATCATCAGGGAAACCAAAACCGCCTCGGGGAACCCAGAAAATCATCAGGGAAGCCAAAAAATCATCAGGGAACCCAAAAACGGCTCAGGGACCATGAAACTGCCTCGGGGAGCCCAGAAAATCATCAGGGAACCCAAAACCAACTCAGGGAACCCAAAACCAACTCAGGGATCCTGAAACCGCCTCGGGGAACCCAAAAAATCATCAGGGAACCCAAAAACGGCTCAGGGACCCTGAAACCGCCTTGGGGAGCCCAGAAAATCATCAGAGAACCTGAAACTGCCTCGGGGAACCCAAAAATGGCTCAGGGACCATGAAACCGCCTTGGGGAGCCCAAAAAATCATCAGAGAACCTGAAATTGCCTCGGGGAACCCAGAAAATCATCAGAGAACCTGAAACTGCCTCGGGGAACCCAAAAAGGGCTCAGGGACCATGAAACCGCCTTGGGGAGCCCAGAAAATCATCAGGGAACCTGAAACCAACTCAGGGAACCCAAAACATCATCAGGGAACCCAAAAACGGCTCAGGGACCATGAAACCGCCTTGGGGAACCCAAAAAATCATCAGGGAAACCAAAACCAACTCAGAGAACCCAGAAATGGCTCAGGGACTCTGAAACTGCCTCAGGGAATCCAAAAAATCATCAGGGAACCCAAAAACGGCTCAGGGACCATGAAACTGCCTTGGGGAGCCCAGAAAATCATCAGGGAAACCAAAAAATCATCAGGGAAACCAAAAACGGCTCAGGGAACCCAAAAATGGCTCAGGGACCATGAAACTGCCTTGGGGAATCCAAAAAATCATCAGGGAAACCAAAAACACCTCAGAAAACCCAGAAAATCATCAGGGAAGCCAAAAAATCATCAGGGAACCCAAAAACGGCTCAGGGACCATGAAACTGCCTTGGGGAGCCCAGAAAATCATCAGGGAACCCAAAAATGGCTCAGGGACTCTGAAACCGCCTCGGGGAACCCAAAAAATCATCAGGGAAACCAAAAAAATCATCAGGGAACCCAAAAACGGCTCAGGGACCCTGAAACTGCCTCGGGGAGCCCAGAAAATCATCAGGGAAACCAAAACCAACTCAGGGACCCCGAAACTGCCTCAGGGAACCCAAAAAATTCTCAGGGAACCCAAAAAATCATCAGGGAACCCAAAAACAACTCAGGGACCCTGAAACTGCCGCGGGGAACCCAAAAAATCAGCAGGGAACCCAAAATCACCTCAGGGAACCCAAAAACGGCTCAGGGACCCCAAAACCACCTCGGGGAATCCAAAAAATCATCAGGGAACCCAAAACCAACTCAGGCACCATGAAACTGCCTCGGGGAGCCCAAAAAATCAGCAGGGAAACAAAAAAATCATCAGGGAACCTGAAACCGCCTTGGGGAACCCAGAAAATCATCAGGGAACCCAGAAAATCATCAGGGAAACCAAAAAATCATCAGGGAAACCAAAAAATCATCAGGGAAACCAAAAACGGCTCAGGGACCCCGAAACTGCCCTGGGGAGCCCAGAAAATCATCAGGGAACCCAAAAACAGCTCAGGGAACCCAAAAACGGCTCAGGGACCCCGAAACCACCTCGGGGAATCCAAAACATCATCAGGGAACCCAAAAACAGCTCAGGGAACCCAAAAACGGCTCAGGGACCCTGAAAGTGCCTTGGGGAACCCAGAAAATCGTCAGGGAACCCAAAAAATCATCAGGGAACCCGAAAACACATCAGGGAACCCAAAAATGGCTCAGGGAACCCAAAATCACCTCAGGGAATCTGAAATAATCTCAGGGAACCTCCCTGACCAGGTTGGCCACGTTCTCAGGGGTCAGCAGGACAGGTGACACAGGTGACACCCCCCCAAAGTGTCCCCAAGGCCGATGTCCCCTCCCTGACCAGGCTAGGGACATTCCTGGGGGTCAGCAGGACAGGTGACACAGGTGACACCCCCCCAAAGTGTCCCCAAGGCCGATGTCCCCTCCCTGACCAGGTTGGCCACGTTCTCGGGGGTCAGCAGGACAGGTGACACAGGTGACACCCCCCCCAAAGTGTCCCCAAGGCCGATGTCCCCTCCCTGACCAGGTTGGCCACGTTCTCGGGGCTCAGCAGGACAGGTGACACAGGTGACACCCCCCCTAAAGTGTCCCCAGGGTTGTCCCCTCCCTGACCAGGTTGGGGACATTCCTAGGGGTCAGCAGGACAGGTGACACCCCCCCCAAAGTGTCCCCAAGGCCGATGTCCCCTCCCTGACCAGGCTGGGGACATTCCTGGGGATCAGCAGGACAGGTGACAGCCCCCCCAAAGTGTCCCCAAGGTTGTCCCCTCCCTGACCAGGTTGGCCACATTCTCGGGGGTCAGCAGGACAGGTGACACAGGTGCCACCACCCCCCCAAGGTGTCCCCAAGGCCGATGTCCCCTCCCTGACCAGGTTGGCCACGTTCTCGGGGGTCAGCTGGACAGGTGACACAGGTGACACTCCCCCCCCAAAGTGTCCCCAAGGTTGTCCCCTCCCTGACCAGGTTGGCCACGTTCTCGGGGGTCAGCAGGACAGGTGACACAGGTGACACCCCCCCAAAGTGTCCCCAAGGCCAATGTCCCCTCCCTGACCAGGTTGGGGACATTCCTGGGGATCAGCAGGACAGGTGACACAGGTGCCACCACCCCCCCAAGGTGTCCCCAAGGTTGTCCCCTCCCTGACCAGGTTGGCCACGTTCTCGGGGCTCAGCAGGACAGGTGACACAGGTGCCACCACCCCCCCCAAGGTGTCCCCAAGGTTGTCCCCTCCCTGACCAGGTTGGGGACATTCCTGGAGGTCAGCAGGACAGGTAACACAGGTGACACCACCCCCCCCAAAGTGTCCCCAAGGCCGATGTCCCCTCCCTGACCAGGTTGGCCACGTTCTCGGGGGTCAGCAGGACAGGTGACACAGGTGCCACCCCCCCAAGGTGTCCCCAAGGTTGTCCCCTCCCTGACCAGGTTGGCCACGTTCTCGGGGGTCAGCAGCGGCTGCAGGAACTCGGCCGTGATGTCGGTGTCCGAGGGGACGGTCACCGCTCCGGCCACCTTGGCCACGGCCACCGCCGGCGCCTCCAGGTCCTTGTCCTCGTCATCCTCGCCCAGGGGTGGCTCTGAGGGGACACAGGAGGGTCCCTGAGTGTCCCCAAGGGGCCACCAGCAGGTGCTGGGGACGCTGGAAGGTCACTGGGGGTGGCCTCTTGGAGGACCTGAGGGACATTTAATGTCACCTCCCCTCGCCCAGTGTCACCAGGTGGGACCTGTGGGGGTTTAATGTCACCAACTGTCCCCAGAAGGGACTGGGATGACCCGGGGTGACACTGTGGGGTTTAATGCCACCAACTGTCCCCAGAAGGGACTGGGATGACCCTGGGTGACACTGGGAGGACACTGTGGGGGTTTGATGCCACCACCTGTCCCCAGTGTCCCCATGAGGCCACCGGGACCCTCTGATAACCACCACCACCACAGGGGAGGTGACAACGGTGCCATCACAGGGGAGGTGACAACGATGCCACCACAGGGGAGGTGACAATGATGCCACCACAGGGGAGGTGACAATGGTGCCACCACAGTTAGAGGGTGGCATCAGGGTTGTCCTGGGGCCATTTCCAGAGCCCTCTGACGGCCACCAGGGACCACCCTGGACCTGACGGCCACCACCACCACGGGGGAGGTGACAATGGTGCCACCACTGGGAGGTGACAACAGTGCCACCACGGGGGAGGTGACAACGGTGCCACCACGGGGAGGTGACAAGGATGTCCCCAATGCCTCACTCACCGATCTTCATCTTCTTGAGGGCGGCGTCGGGCTCGTCACGGTGACACTTCTGACGGCCACCACTGCCCACCCTGAGCCCACCACAGTGACACCACCACGGGGAGGTGACAAGGATGTCCCCAATGCCACACTCACCGATCTTCATCTTCTTGAGGGCGGCGTCAGGCTCGTCCCGGAGCCATTTCCACAACCCCCTGATGGCCACCACAGCCACCACCGCCCACCCTGAGCCCACCACAGTGACACCACCACGGGGAGGTGACAAGGATGTCCCCAATGTCACACCCACCGATCTTCATCTTCCTGAGGGCTCATCCTGGGGCCGTTTCTGGTGGCCACCACCGTCCACCCTGAGCCCGCCACACCTGACACCACCACGGGGAGGTGACAAAGATGTCCCCAATGTCACACCCACCGATCTTCATCTTCTTTAGGGCTCATCCCGGGGCCATTTCTGGTGGCCACCACCACCCACCCTGAGCCCTGACGGCCACCACGGCCACCACCACACCTGATACCACCACAGGGAGGTGACAAGGATGTCACCAATGCCACACTCACCGATCTTCATCTTCTTGAGGGCGGCGTCGGGCTCGTCCCGGGGCCATTTCTGACGGCCACCACTGCCCACCCTGAGCCCGCCACAGTGACACCACCAACAGGGAGGTGACAAGGATGTCCCCAGTGTCACACTCACCAATCTTCATCTTCTTGAGAACTGATCCCGGGGCCATTTCTGGTGGCCACCACCGCCCACCCTGAGCCCACCACATCCCTGCTGCCACCATGGGGAGGTGACACAGGTGCCACCACGGCTTCTCACCGATCTTCATCTTCTTGAGGGCAGCGTCGGGCTCGTCACGGTGACACTTCTGACGGCCACCACTGCCCACCCTGAGCCCACCACAGTGACACCACCATGGGGAGGTGACAAGGATGTCCCCAATGCCACACTCATCGATCTTCATCTTCCTGAAGGCTCATCCTGGGGGCATTTCTGGTGGCCACCACCGCCCACCCTGAGCCCACCACAGTGACACCACCATGGGGAGGTGACAAGGATGTCCCCAATGCCACACTCACCGATCTTCATGTTCTTGACGGCGGCGTCGGGCTCGTACCGGGGCCATTTCTGACAGCAACCACCACCCACCCTGAGCCCTGATGGCCACCACCACAGTGACACCACCACGGGGAGGTGACAAAGATGTCCCCAGTGTCACACTCACCGATCTTCATCTTCTTGAGGGCGGCGTCGGGCTTGTCCCAGGGCCATTTCCACAACCCCCTGATGGCCACCACGGCCACCACCACCCACCCTGAGCCCTGATGGCCACCACTGCCCACCCTGAGCCCACCACAGTGACACCACCACGGGGAGGTGACAAGGATGTCACCAATGCCACACTCATCGATCTTCATCTTCCTGAGGGCTCGTCCCAGGCCCATTTCTGGTGGCCACCACCGCCCACCCTGAGCCCACCACACCTGATATCACCATGGGGAGGTGACACAGGTGCCACCACGGGTTCTCACCGATCTTCATCTTCTTGAGGGCGGCGTCGGGCTCGTCGCGGGGCCGTTTCTGGTGGCCACCACCACCCACCCTGACCCCACCACAGCGACACCACCACAGGGAGGTGACACAGGTGCCACCACGGGTTCTCACCGATCTTCATCTTCTTGAGGGCGGCGTCGGGCTCGTCGCGGGGCCGCTTGCGGGCCTCGCGGGGGCTGGGCATGCTGCGGGCGATCTCGGCCTGCGGCGTGCCCAGGTCCACCAGCAGCGTGGTGATCTGCGGCTGGAAGTCGCCCGAGGACGGGTGGCGCAGCACGCTCAGCAGGTGCAGCTTCAGGTTCTTCCGCACGCTGCTCACCTGGGACTTGGCCAGCGTGGGAGGCAGGTTGGCTACAAGGGGACAGGGACAGGTTAGGGACAGCTGGGGACAGCTGGAGACAGCTGGGGACAGCTGGGACATGGCCAGCATGGGAGGCAGGTTGGCTGTGAGGGGACAGGGACAGGTTAGGGACAGCTGGGGACAGCTGGGGATGTGGGACATGGCATGGGGACTTGGCCAGCGTGGGAGGCAGGTTGGCTGTGGGGACAGGGACAGGTTAGGGACAGCTGGGGACAGCTGGGACATGGTCAGCGTGGGAGGCAGGTTGGCTACAAGGGGACAGGAACAGGTTAGGGACACTTGGGGACAGCTGGGGACAGCTGGAGACAGCTGGGGACAGCTGGGACATGGCCAGTGTGGGAGGCAGGTTGGCTAAGGGGTGACACGGGGTTAGGGACAGCTGGGGACACTTGGGGACAGCTGGGACTTGGCCAGCGTGGGAGGCAGGTTGGCTGTGTGGGGACAGGGACAGGTTAGGGACACCTGGAGACAGGGACAGGTTAGGGACAGCTGGGGACAGCCGGAGACAGCTGGGGACAGCTGGGACATGGCCAGTGTGGGAGGCAGGTTGGCTAAGGGGTGATACGGGGTTAGGCACAGCTGGGGACACTTGGGGACAGCTGGGACTTGGCCAGCGTGGGAGGCAGGTTGGCTGTGTGGGGACAGGGACAGGTTAGGGACACCTGGGGACAGGGACAGGTTAGGGACAGCTGGGGACAGCTGGAGACAGCTGGGGACAGCTGGGACATGGCCAGTGTGGGAGGCAGGTTGGCTGTGAGGGGACAGGGACAGGTTAGGGACAGCTGGGGACAGCTGGGGATGTGGGACATGGCATGGGGACTTGGCCAGCGTGGGAGGCAGGTTGGCTGTGGGGACAGGGACAGGTTAGGGACAGCTGGGGACAGCTGGGACATGGTCAGCGTGGGAGGCAGGTTGGCTACAAGGGGACAGGGACAGGTTAGGGACACTTGGGGACAGCTGGGGACACTTGGGGACAGCTGGGGACAGCTGGGACATGGCCAGTGTGGGAGGCAGGTTGGCTAAGGGGTGATACGGGGTTAGGGACAGCTGGGGACACTTGGGGACAGCTGGGACTTGGGCAGCGTGGGAGGCAGGTTGGCTGTGTGGGGACAGGGACAGGTTAGGGACAGCTGGGGACAGCTGGAGACAGCTGGGGACAGCTGGGACATGGCCAGCATGGGAGGCAGGTTTGCTGTGAGGGGACAGGGACAGGTTAGGGACAGCTGGGGACAGCTGGGGATGTGGGACATGGCATGGGGACTTGGCCAGCGTGGGAGGCAGGTTGGCTGTGGGGACAGGGACAGGTTAGGGACAGCTGGGGACAGCTGGGACATGGTCAGCGTGGGAGGCAGGTTGGCTACAAGGGGACAGGGACAGGTTAGGGACACTTGGGGACAGCTGGGGACACTTGGGGACAGCAGGAGACAGCTGGGACATGGCCAGTGTGGGAGGCAGGTTGGCTAAGGGGTGATACGGGGTTAGGGACAGCTGGGGACACTTGGGGACAGCTGGGACTTGGCCAGCGTGGGAGGCAGGTTGGCTGTGTGGGGACAGGGACAGGTTAGGGACACCTGGGGACAGGGACAGGTTAGGGACAGCTGGGGACAGCTGGAGACAGCTGGGGACAGCTGGGACATGGCCAGTGTGGGAGGCAGGTTGGCTAAGGGGTGATACAGGGTTAGGGACAGCTGGGGACACTTGGGGACAGCTGGGACTTGGCCAGCGTGGGAGGCAGGTTGGTTGTGGGGACAGGGACAGGGTTAGGGACAGGGTTAGGGACAGCTGGGGACAGCTGAGGACACTGGGCACAGCAAGGGACACTAGAAGACACCAGGGGACACTGGGGACACTGGGGACATTACCATGGAGTGTCTCGTAGGCCTGGATGACCTCGGCCATGAACATGGGGACACAGGGGACACTGGGGACACCAAGGGACACTGGGGACACTGGGGACACTGGGGACACTGGGGACACTGGGGACATTACCGTGCAGGGTCTCGTAGGCCTGGATGACCTCGGCCATGAACATGGGGACACTGGGGACACTGGGGACACTGGGGACATTACCATGGAGGGTCTCGTAGGCCTGGATGACCTCGGCCATGAACATGGGGACACTGGGGACACTGGGGACACTGGGGACACTGGGGACACTGGGGACATTACCGTGCAGGGTCTCGTAGGCCTGGATGACCTCGGCCATGAACATGGGGACACCAAGGGACACCAAGGGACACTGGGGACACTGGGGACACTGGGGACACTGGGGACACTGGGGACACTACCGTGCAGGGTCTCGTAGGCCTGGATGACCTCGGCCACGAACATGGGGACACCAAGGGACACCAAGGGACACTGGGGACACTGAGGACACTGGGGACATTGGGGACATTACCGTGCAGGGTCTCGTAGGCCTGGATGACCTCGGCCATGAACATGGGCCGCTGGCGGGCGATGGTGGCCAGCGAGCCGAGCGCGGCCGTCAGGTTGATGCTGGAGATGGCCGGGTGCACCATGAACTTGAGCAGCTGCTCCAGCGCCGCCTTGCCCTCCTCCCACAGCACGTCTGGGGACAGCGGGGACAGCGGGGACGTCACCGACCCGTGGGGAGGTCATTGGGGTCAGCCACGTGTCCAGGGTCAGCGGGGACGTCACCGGCCCGCGGGGAGCACAGTGGGGTCGGCCATGTACTCACTGTACTTGATGACGGGGTGGTCCCGAACCCCAAACCCCAAACCCCAATCCCCGCTCCCCAAACCCCCTCACTCACTGTACTTGATGACAGGGTGGTCCTGACCCCAATCCCAAACCCCAAACCCCAATCCCCCTCCCGTCACTCACTGTACTTGATGACGGGGTGTTCCTGACCCCAATCCCAATCCCAAACCCCAAACCCCAAACCCCAATCCCCCCTCACTCACTGTACTTGATGACGGGGTGTTCCTGACCCCAATCCCAATCCCAAACCCCAAACCCCAAACCCCAATCCCCCCTCACTCACTGTACTTGATGACGGGGTGGTCCCAATCCCCAACCCCAATCCCAATCCCCAAACCCCAATCCCCCCTCACTCACTGTACTTGATGATGGGGTGGTCCCAATCCCATTCCTGACCCCAAACCCCAACCCCACTCCCCAAACCCCCTCACTCACTGTACTTGATGATGGGGTGGTCCCAATCCCAAACCCCATTCCTGACCCCAAACCCCAACCCCAAACCCCTCCCCTCACTCACTGTACTTGATGACGGGGCGGTCCTGACCCCAAACCCCAATCCCCAAACCCCAATCCCCAAACTCCAATCCCCCAACCCCAAACTCCCAACCCCAATTCCCAATCTCCCCTCCCCTCACTCACTGTACTTGATGACGGGGTGGTCCCAATCCCATTCCTGACCCCAAACCCCGCTCCCCCTCACTCACTGTACTTGATGACGGGGTGGTCCCAATCCCAAACCCCAATCCCCAAACCCCCAGACTCACTGTACTTGATGACGGGGTGGTCCCGACCCCATTCCTGACCCCAATCCCCCTCACTCACTGTACTTGATGACGGGGTGGTCCCAATCCCAAACCCCGCTCCCCAAACCCCCAGACTCACTGTACTTGATGACGGGGTGGTCCCAACCCCAAACCCCAATCCCCAATCCCCAAACCCCCAGACTCACTGTACTTGATGACGGGGTGGTCCCAACCCCATTCCTGACCCCAAACCCCCAACCCCAAACCCCAACCCCAATCCCCCAGACTCACTGTACTTGATGACGGGGTGGTCCCAACCCCATTCCTAACCCCAAACCCCCAATCCCAAACCCCAACCCCAATCCCCCAGACTCACTGTACTTGATGACGGGGTGGTCCCGACCCCATTCCTGACCCCAATCCCCCTCACTCACTGTACTTGATGACGGGGTGGTCGCGGGGGATGCGCTCCAGGCTGACGTCGTTCTCGTGCCTCTTGGGCACGTCCGAGTCGGCCGTGCGGGGTGACAGCGTCACGATCAGCCCCTCCACGAACTTGATGGCGTGCGTGCGCACCCCGTCGTTGTCCGAGTCCAGCAGCAGGATGATGTCGCTGGCCATGGAGGACATCATCTCCCAGCAGGCCTCCTGCAGCTCGCTGATCACCTTGGACTTCACCATCCACTGAGGGGGATCCCCAAAATCCGGGGATTTGGGGAAAAAAAATATTTAAAAATTAATAATTAAAAAAAAAATTTTTTACCCGTTTTTATGGGTAATTACGGTAATCGCGTTGAGCGTTATGGAAATGGTAAGGGGGTTTTTACGGGTAATTACGGTAATGATGGGGGATATTAAAGATATTTTAATGAGTAATTGTGGTAATTGGAATCAAATATTAAACTAAATTTCACCTGTAATTACAGTAATTGGTTATCAACTATAATTATCATGGATATTGTAAGGTGGTTTTTACGGATAATTACGGTAATGAAGTGGGATATTAAAGACTTTTTATTGAGTAATTATGGTAACTGAACTCAAATATTAAACAAATTTTTATCTCTAATTACAGTAATTAGATTCAACTATCATTATCATGGAAATGGTAAGGTGATTTTTTATGGGTAATTACGGTAATCGCGTTGAGCGCTGTGGAAATGGTAAGGTGGTTTTTATGGGTAATTATGGTAATTGTAATGGATATTAAAGACTTTTTAATGAGTAATTGGGGCAATTGGGATCAAATATTAAACCAATTTTTATCTGTAATTACAGTAATTGGTACCAACTATAATTATCATAAAAATAGTAAGGCGATTTTTATGGGTAATTACGGTAATGATGTGGGATATTAAAGATATTTTAATGAGTAATTATAGTAATTGGGATTAAATATGACACTAATTTTTATCTGTAATTACAGTAATTGGTTATCAACTATCATTATCATGGAAATGGTAAGGCGGTTTTTATGGGTAATTATGGTAATTGTAATGGATATTAATGACTTTTTAATGAGTAATTGTGGTAATTGGAATCAAATATTGAACCAATTTTTATCTGTAATTACAGTAATTGGTATCAGCTATTGTCATGGAAATTCCAAGGTGATTTTTACAAGTAAATACAGTAATTGTGTTGGATATTAATGACTTTTTAATGAGTAATTGTGGTAATTGGAATAAAATAATAAAACAATTTTTATCTGTAATTACAGTAATTGGTACCAACTATAATTATCATAGAAATAGTAAGGCGGTTTTTATGGGTAATTATGGTAATTGTGTTGGATATTAATGACTTTTTAATGAGTAATTATGGTAATTGGGATCAAATATTAAACCAATTTTTATCTGTAATTACAGTAATTGGTATCAACTATCACTATCATGGATATGGTAAGGTGATTTTTATGGGTAATTACGGTAATCGCGTTGAGCGCTATGGAAATGGTAAGGTGGTTTTTACAGGTAATTACGGTAATGATGTGGGATATTAAAGATATTTTAATAAGTAATTGTGGTAATTGGAATCAAATATTAAACCAATTTTTATCTGTAATTACAGTAAATGGTTATCAACTATCATTATCATGGAAAATGTAAGGTGAATTTTATGGGTAATTACAGTAATGATGTAGAATATTAAAGACTTTTTAATGAGTCATTATGGTAATTGGGATCAAATATTAAACCAATTTACATCTGTAATTACATTAATTGGTATCAACTATCACTATCATGGAAATGGTAAGGTGATTTTTATGGGTTATTATGGTAATCGCGTTGAGCGCCATGGAAATGGTAAGGTGGTTTTTATGGGTAATTACGGTAATGATGTGGGATATTAAAGATATTTTAATAAGTAATTGTGGTAATTGGGATTAAGTATTAAACCAATTTTTATCTGCAATTACAGTAATTGGTATCAACTATCATTATCATGGATATGGTAAGGTGGTTTTTATGGGTAATTACGGTAATTACTTTTTAATGAGTAATTGTGGTAATTGGAATCAAATATTAAATTAATTTTTATCTGTAATTACAGTAATTGGTATCAGCTATTGTCATGGAAATTCCAAGGTGATTTTTATGCGTAATTACGGTAATTGTGTTGGATATTAAAGATTTTTTAATGAGTAATTATAGTAATTGGGATTAAATATGACACTAATTTTTATCTGTAATTACAGTAATTGGTATCAACTATTGTCATGGAAATGGTAAGGTGATTTTTATGGGTAATTACGGTAATTGCGTTGAGCATCATGGAAATGGTAAGGCGGTTTTTATGGGTAATTATGGTAATTGTGTTGGATATTAAAGACTTTAATGAGTAATTGTGGTAATTGGAATCAAATATTAAACTAAATTTCACCTGTAACTACAGTAATTGGTTATCAACTATAATTATCATGGATATTGTAAGGTGGTTTTTACGGATAATTACGGTAATGAAGTGGGATATTAAAGACTTTTTATTGAGTAATTATGGTAACTGAACTCAAATATTAAACAGATTTTTATCTCTAATTACAGTAATTAGATTCAACTATCATTATCATGGAAATGGTAAGGTGATTTTTATGGGTAATTACGGTAATCGTGTTGAGCGCTATGGAAATGGTAAGGCGGTTTTTATGGGTAATTATGGTAATTGTAATGGATATTAAAGACTTTTTAATGAGTAATTGGGGCAATTGGGATCAAATATTAAACCAATTTTTATCTTTAATTACAGTAATTGGTATCAGCTATTGTCATGGAAATTCCAAGGCGATTTTTATAAATAATTATGGAAAATGTGTTGGATATTAAAGATTTTTTAATAAGTAATTGTGGTAATTGGAATCAAATATTAAACTAAATTTTATCTGTAATTACAGTAATTGGTTATCAACTATCGTTATCATGGAAATTGTAAGATGATTTTTATGGGTAATTACGGTAATGATGTGGGATATTAAAGACTTTTTAATGAGTAATTATGGTAATTGGCATCAAATATTAAACCAATTTTTATCTGTAATTACAGTAATTGGTACCAACTATAATTATCATAAAAATAGTAAGGCAATTTTTATGGGTAATTACGGTAACGATGTGGGATATTAAAGACTTTTTAATGAGTAATTATGGTAATTGGCATCAAATATTAAACCAATTTTTATCTGTAATTACAGTAATTGGTATCAACTATCATTATCATGGAAATGGTAAGGTGATTTTTATGGGTAATTACGGTAACTGCGTTGAGCATCATGGAAATGGTAAGGCGGTTTTTATGGGTAATTACGGTAATTGTAATGGATATTAAAGACTTTTTAATGAGTAATTGTGGTAATTGAAATCAAATATTAAATTAATTTTTATCTGTAATTACAGTAATTGGTATCAACTACCATCATGGAAATTGTAAGGCAGTTTTTATGGAAAATTACGGTAATGGTGTTGGATATTAAAGACTTTTTAATGAGTAATTGTGGTAATTGGCATTAAATATTAAGGCCAGTTTTATGTGCAATTATGGTAATTGATATTGAATATTAAAGCTATTTTTATCTGCAATTATGGTAATTGGTATTGAATATTAAGGATACTTTTATGTCTAATTATGGTAATTTTATTGGCTATTGAAACACTTTAATGTGTAATTAAAGTAATTGGTATGGAAAATTAAGGTCATTTTTGTGTGAAACTCCAGCTATTCTATTGGACATTAAACCCACTTTCATCCCTAATTATGGTAATTAATATCAAATATTAATACCATTTTTATGTATAATTACAGCAATTTTATTGATTATTAATGCTGTTTTTAAATGCAATTACAGCAATTAGATTAAATTCCAGAGGAATATTAACACTACTTTTGTGTATAATTACTGCAACAATATCAAATATTAAAAATATTTTTATGTGTAATTACAGGAACTGGTATCAAATATCAAAACTGTTGTCATGTGTAATTATGGTAACTGCATTAAACATGAATAAATTATTTTTAATGCATTAAATAAAATGTAATATAATCATAACTACAATGTATTATTTGTTTTAAATTAATAATTTGCATAACTCTAACTAAGAATAAATATTTCAATAATTAAATTTAGCACTTATTAATTACACGTAGTCGAGTAGTTCATATCAGTACTATTAATGAGAAATTAATTTAATTCATTAATGCTCAGCATAAACAACTCATTAACAACAATTAATTACCTCAGCATGAACAATTCCCTAACAAACATTAATTAGCTCAATGAGCTCCTCCCCAAACCAGCCGATTTCACACAAAAATCTGAATTTTCGCTCTGATTTGGAGGAGAAACTCGGGGTTTTTTGCGCTGTGGCCCCGCCTGAGCCCCCCCAGGTGTGCCCAGGTGTGCCCAGGTGTGTGCCCAGGTGTGTGCTCACCTGCAGGGCCACCTTGTAGAGCTGGGTCATGGTCAGGATGGCCTTTTTGACCACGTTGACGTTCTCGTCCTTGAGCAGCATGTTCAGGTTGGCCACGAGCTTCAGCAGCAGCTCGATGTCCCTCTTGCTGCGTGGGGACAGCGGGAAATGGAAATTTTGGGGGGTTGACGCCCTCAAAGCCGTGGAAACGGCCCCAAAATTCCCACAGAAATGGCCCCAAAATTCCCACAGAAACGGCCCCAAAATTCCCACAGAAATGGCCCAAAAATTCCCGTGGAAACGGCCCAAAAATTCCTGTGGAAACGGCCCCAAAATTCCCACAGAAATGGCAAAAAAATTCCCATAGAAATGGCCAAAAAATTCCCACCGAAATGGTTCAAAATTCCCATCAAAATGGCCCAAAAATTCCTGTGGAAACGGCCCCAAAATTCCCACAGAAATGGCCAAAAAATTCCCACAGAAATGGTTCAAAAATTCCCACAGAAATGGCAAAAAAATTCCCACCGAAATGGTTCAAAAATTCCCACAGAAATGGCCAAAAATTCCCACAGAAATGGCCCCAAAATTCCCGTGGAAACGGTCTCAAAATTCCCACGGAAATGGCCCAAAAATTCCCACTGAAATGGTCCAGAAATTCCCGTGGAAACGGCCCAAAAGTTCCCACAGAAATGGCCAAAATTTCCACCAAAATTGCCCAAAATTTCCACCAAAATTGCCCAAAATTCCCCAAAAAATGGCTCAAAAATTCCCACAGAAATGGCCCAAAAATTCCCACCAAAATGGCTCAAAAATTCCCACAGAAATGGCCCAAAAATTCCCACCAAAACAGCCCAAAATTCCAAAAAAAAAGGCCCCAAAATTCCCACAGAAATGGCCAAAAATTCCCGTAGAAACGGCCGCAAAATTCCCACAGAAATGGCCAAAAATTCCCACAGAAATGGCCAAAAATTCCGTCAGAAATGGCCCAAAAATCCCAACAAAATGGTTCAAAAATTCCCACAGAAATGGCCAAAAATTCCCACAGAAATGGCCAAAAATTCCCACAGAAACGGCCCCAAAATTCTCATCAAAATGGCCCAAAAATTCCCACAGAAACGGCCCCAAAATTCCCAAAGAAATGGCACAAAAATTCCTGTGGAAACGGCCAAAAAATTAGTCACCAAAATGGCCCAAAAATTCCCACCAAAATGGCCCAAAATTCCCACAGAAATGGCAAAAAAATTCCCGTGGAAATGGCCCAAAAATTCCCATAGAAATGGCCCAAAAATTCCCACAGAAATTGCCCAAAATTCCCAAAAAAATGGCCCAAAATGGCCCAAAATTTCCACCCAAATTGCCCAAGATTCCCAACAAAACGGCCCAAAAATTCCCAGGGAAACTGCCTGGAAATGGCCCAAAAATTCTCCCCGAAATGGCCCAAAATTCCCACCAAAATGGTCTGAAAATTCCCAAGGAAACTGCCCAAAATTCCCACTAAAATAGTCTGAAAATGGCTTAGAAATGGCCCAAAATTCCCACCAAAATAGCCCAAAAATTCCAACAAAATGGCCCAAAAATTCCCAGGGAAACTGCCCAAAAATTCCCACTAAAAGAGCCCCAAAATTCCACCAAACCAGCTCTGAAATTCCCACCAAAAGGGCCTCAAAAAAGCCCCAAAATGGCCCCAAAAAGCCCCAAAATCGCCGTTTTTTGCCCCAGATCTCACCAGGCCTCCTCGATGAATCCCACCACGAATTTCCGCACCTCGATGGATTTGTCAGCCTGGAAGGCGATGATTTCCTGGGGGGGCACAAGGGGGTCACAGCGGGGTGGGGATCCCCCAAATTCATCCCAAATTCACCCCAAACCTGCCCAAAATTCATCCCAAATTCACCCCAAATCCATCCCCAGTTCCTGGATCCCAAATTCCCTCAGATTCACCCCAAACCTGCCCCAAATTCACCCCAAATCCAGCCCCAGATCCTGGATCCCAAAATCCCCCAGATTCACCCCAAACCTGCCCCAAATTCACCTCAAATCCCATCCCCAGATCCTGGATCCCAGATTCCCCCAGATTCACCCCAAACCTGCCCAAAATTCACCCCAAATCCATCCCCAGTTCCTGGATCCCAAATTCCCCCAGATTCACCCCAAACCCGCCCCAAATCCATCCCAAATTCCCCCAGATTCACCCCAAATCTGCCCAAAATTCATCCCAAATTCACCCCAAATCCATCCCCAATTCCTGGATCCCAAATTCCCCCAGATTCACCCCAAACCTGCCCAAAATTCATCCCAAATTCACCCCAAATCCATCCCCAGTTCCTGGATCCCAAATTCCCCCAGATTCACCCCAAACCTGCCCCTAACTCACCCCAAACCCATCCCCAGTTCCTGGATCCAGCCTAAATTCACCCCAAATCCATCCCAAATTCCCCCAGATTCACCCTAAACCTGCCCAAAATTCATCCCAAATTCACCCCAAACCCATCCCCAATTTCCCCAAATTCACCTCAAATCCATCCCCAGAACCTGGATCCATCCCGAATTCCCAGATCCATCCCAAACTCCCCCAAATTCCCCCCAAATCCATTTCAAATTCCCCCAAATCCACCCCAAATCCCTCAAATCCACCCCAAATTCCCAGATCCATCCCAAATTCCCTGAAATCCACCCCAAATCACTCAAATCCATCCCAAACCCATCCCAAATCCACCCCAAATTTCCTGGATCCATCCCAAATTCCCAGATCCATCCCAAACTCCCCCAAATTCCCCCAAATCCACCCCAAATCCCTCAAATTCACCCCAAACCCATCCCAAATTCCCAGATCCATCCCAAATTCCCCGAAATCCACCCCAAACCCATCCCAAATTCCCAAACCCATCCCAAATCCACCCCAAATCCCTCAAATCCGCCCCAAACCCATCCCAAATTCCCAGACCCATCCCAAATTCACCCCAAAATTCCCGGATTCATCCCAAATTCCCCCCAAATCCACCCCAAATCCCCTCCCAGATTCCCAGACCCATCCCAAACCTGCCCCAAATCCACCCCAAATTCCCAGATCCATCCCAAATTCCCCCAAATCCACCCCAAATCCCTCAAATCCACCCAAAATCCATCCCAAATTCCCAAACCCATCCCAAATTCACCCCAAAATTCCCGGATCCATCCCAAATTCCCCCCAAACCCACCCCAAATTCCTCAAATTCACCCCAAACCCCTCCCAAATTCCCAGACCCATCCCAAACTCCCCCAAACTCCCCCCAAATCCATCCCAAATTCCCAAACCCATCCCAAATTCCCCCAAATCCACCCGAAATCCACCCCAAATTCCCAGATCCATCCCAAATTCCCCCAAATCCACCCCAAATTTCCCCCAAACCCATCCCAAATTCCCAAACCCATCCCAAATCCGCCCCAATTTCACCCAAACCCGCCCCAAATTCCCGGATCCATCCCAAATCCACCCCAAATCCCTCAAATCCACCCCAAACCCATCCCAAATCCATCCCAAATCCCTCAAATCCACCCCAAACCCATCCCAAATTCCCAGACCCATCCCAAATTCCCCCAAATTCCCAGACCCATCCCAAATCCGCCCCAATTTCCCCCAAATTCCCGGATCCACCCCAAATTCCCGGATCCACCCCGAATTCCCGCTCACATCCAGGAAGTTGTCCAGCAGCGTGGGGTCCTTGTTGATGATCAGCTCCTGCACCTGGGGACAGGTGGGGACAGGTGAGGACAGAGCCACCTCCTCCCCAAAATCCCAATTTCCCCCCCAAAAATCCCAATTTCCCACCCCAATCCCAATTTCCCACCCCAAAATCCCAATTTTCCCGCCCAAATTCCAATTTTCCCCACACATTCCACCCCAAATCCCAATTTTTCCCCCCTAAATCCCACCAAAATTCCAATTTTCCCACCCAAATCCTCATTTTTTCCACCCAAATCCCACTCATTCCCCCTCAAATCCCAATTTTCTCCACCTAAATCCAATTTTCCTCTCTAAATTCCAATTTTCCCACCTAAATCCTCATTTTTTCCACCTCAAATCCCAATTTTCCCCGCTAAATCCCAGCAAAATTCAAATTTTCCCACTCAAATCCACATTTTCCCCATCCATTCCTCCTAAAACCCCAATTTTCCCCCCAAGTCCCAATTTTCCCCGAATCCCCACCAAATCCCAATTTCCCCTTCTAAAATCCCAATTCCTCCCCCCAAAAATCCCATTCCCCCCCCAAAATGCCATTTTTCCCCACAAAATCCCCTTTCCTCCCCACAAAATCCCATTTTTCCCCCCAAATCTCCTTTCCTCCCTGAAAAATCCCGTTTTCCCCCCCAAAAAACCCATTTCCCTCCAAAAAAAATCCCATTTTTGCCAAAAAACTCCCATTTTCCCCCCAAAATTCCCTTTTCTCCCCCCAAAAAATCCCATTTTCCCCAAAATATCCCATTTCCCCCCCCAAAAATCTCATTTGCCCCCCCAAAACTCCCATTTCCCCCCCAAAATCCCATTTTTCCCCCATTTTTCTCATTTTTTCCCATTTTTCCCCACTCTCACCTGTTTCAGGATGGTGATTTTCCCCTCGTTCCCGATCAGCGCCGCCTGGTTCAGCAGATCCACCACCTGCAAACCCCATTTTTTCCTTTTTTCCCCCCATTTTTTCATTATCGTCCCTCCCATCCCCATTTTTCCAATTTTTCTCCCATTTTCCCCCATTTTATTCCCCTTTTCCCCCCATTTTTCCCGGTTTTTATCCTGTTTTTTCCCATTTTTCCCCATTTTTCCCCCATTCTGAGATGCACCTTTCATCCCTCCCCATTTTCCCCATTTTTTTTCCTTTTTTCCCTGTGTTTTCCTGGGGTTTTTTCCCCATTTTTACCGTTTTTCCCCATTCTGAGGTGCTCTTCCCATCCCTCCCATTCCAATTTTTCCCATTTTTCCTGTTTTTATCCCATTTTTCACCCAATTTTCCCCCATTTTTATCCCATTTTCCCATTTTTCACCCCATTTTTCCCATTTTCCCTGTTTTTATCCCATTTTTCACCCAATTTTCCCCCCTTTTTATCCCATTTTCCCATTTTCACTCCATTTTCCCCCATTTTTATCCCATTTTCCCATTTTCACCCCATTTTTCCCATTTTCCCTGTTTTTTCCCTCATCCCAAGGTGCTCCTCCGGTCATTCCCATTCCCATTTTCCCAGGTTTTTATCCCATTTTTCCCCATTTTTTATCCAATTTTCCCCATTTCCCCCCGTTTTTCCCGTTTTCCCAGTTTTTTTACCCGTTCCCAGATGCTCCTTCCATCCCCATTTTCCTGTTTTTTTCCCATTTTCCTGTTTTTCCCCATTTTCCCGTTTTTTTCCCATTTTTCCTGTTTTTCCCCCATTTTTTCCCATTTTTTATTCGTTCCGAGGTGCCCCTCCCGTCCCTCCCATCCCCATTTTTCCCGTTTTTCCCGGTTTTTCCCCGTTTTTCCCCATTTTCCCCATTTTTTACCCGTTCCGAGGTGCTCCTCCCATCCCTCCCATTCCCATTTTTCCCGTTTTCCCCCATTTTTTCCCATTTTCCCGGTTTTTTCACCCGTTCCGAGGTGCTCCTCCCGTCCCTCCCATCCCCATTTTCCCCATTTTCCCCCATTTTTCCCATTTTTCCCCATTTTTTCCCGTTTTTCCCATTTTTTCACCCATTCTGAGGTGCCCCTCTCGTCCCCATTTTTCCCGTTTTTCCCCATTTTCCCATTTTCCCCATTTTTTCCCGTTTTCCCCGTTTTTTTACCCGTTCCGAGGTGCTCCTCCCGTCCCTCCCATCCCCATTTTTCCCATTTTTCCCCGTTTTTTTCCCATTTTCCCCATTTTTTTACCCGTTCCGAGGTGCTCCTCCCGTCCCTCCCATCCCCGTTTTTCCCGATTTTTCCCATTTTCCCTGTTTTTTCCCCATTTTCCCGTTTTTTCCCCGTTTTTTCCCATTTTCCCGTTTTTTTTACCCATTCTGAGGTGCTCCTCCCGTCCCTCCCATCCCCGTTTTTCCCCATTTTTCCCGGTTTTTCCCCATTTTTTCCCGTTTTCCCCGTTTTCTCACCCATTCCGAGGTGCTCCTCCCATCCCCATTTTTCCCGTTTTTTCCCGTTTTTCCCCATTTTTTCCCATTTTCCCGTTTTTTTACCCATTCCAAGGTGCCCCTCCCGTCCCTCCCGTCCCCATTTTTCCCGTTTTTTCCCGTTTTTCCCCATTTTTTCCCATTTTCCCGGTATTTTCACCCGTTCCGAGGTGCCCCTCCCGTCCCTCCCATCCCCATTTTTCCCGTTTTTCCCCCATTTTTTCCCGTTTTCCCATTTTTTCACCCGTTCCGAGGTGCTCCTCCCGTCCCTCCCATCCCCATTTTTCCCGTTTTTCCCCATTTTTTCCCATTTTCCCCGTTTTTTACCCGTTCCGAGGTGCCCCTCCCATCCCCGTTTTTCCCGGTTTTCCCCGTTTTTTCCCATTTTCCCGGTATTTTCACCCGTTCCGAGGTGCTCCTCCCGTCCCTCCCGTCCCTCCCATCCCCATTTTTCCCGTTTTTTCCCATTTTTCCCCATTTTTTCCCATTTTCCCCGTTTTTTCACCCGTTCCGAGGTGCTCCTCCCGTCCTTCCCATCCCCATTTTTCCCATTTTTCCCATTTTTCCCCATTTTTTCCCGTTTTCCCGGTTTTTTTACCCGTTCCGAGGTGCCCCTCCCGTCGCTCCTGTCCCCGTTTTTCCCGGTTTTTCCCCATTTTTTCCCGTTTTCCCCCATTTTTTCCCATTTTTCCCCATTTTTTCCCGTTTTCCCCCATTTTTTCCCATTTTTCCCCGTTTTTTCCCATTTTCCCCATTTTTTTACCCGTTCTGAGGTGCTCCTCCCGTCCCTCCCATCCCCATTTTTCCCGGTTTTCCCATTTTTCCCCATTTTTTCCCGTTTTCCCCCGTTTTCTCACCCATTCCGAGGTGCTCCTCCCATCCCCATTTTCCCGTTTTCCCCGGTTTTTCCCCATTTTTTCCCGTTTTCCCGGTTTTTTCACCCGTTCCGAGGTGCTCCTCCCGTCGCTCCCGGGCTCCTCCTCGCTGGGCCGGGGGCTCGGCCCCTCCTGGCCCCCGGCCATGGCCCCGCAGAGACCCCAGACCCAAATGGGCCCCTATAGAGAGAGACCCCAGACCCAAAATGGAACCCACAGAGACCCCAGACCCAAATGGGACCCTGGAGAGAGACCCCAGACCCAAATGGGACCTGGAGAGAGACCCCAGACCCAAATGGGACCCCACAGAGACCCCAGACCCAAATGGGACCCTGGAGAGAGACCCCAGAGACCCCACAGAGACCCCAGACCCAAATGGGACCCACAGAGACCCCAGACCCAAATGGGACCCCACAGAGACCCCAGACCCAAAATGGAACCCACAGAGACCCCAGACCCAAAAGGGACCTGGAGAGAGACCCCAGAGAGACCCCAGACCCAAATGGGACCTGCAGAGAGACCCCAGACCCAAATGGGACCTGGAGAGAGACCCCAGAGACCCCACAGAGACCCCAGACCCAAATGGGACCTGCAGAGAGACCCCAGAGACCCCATAGAGACCCCAGACCCAAAATGGAACCCACAGAGACCCCAGACCCAAAAGGGACCTGGAGAGAGACCCCAGACCCAAATGGGACCCTGGAGAGAGACCCCAGACCCAAATGGGAACCCATAGAGACCCCAGACCCAAGAGAGACCTGGAGAGAGACCCCAGAGACCCCACAGAGACCCCAGACCCAAATGGGACCCACAGAGACCCCAGACCCAAAAGGGAACCCACAGAGACCCCAGACCCAAATGGGACCTGGACAGAGACACCAGAGACCCCATGGAGACCCCAGACCCAAATGGAACCCACAGAGACCCCAGACCCAAATGGGACCCTATAGAGAGAGACCCCATAAATACCCCAGACCCCATGGAGACCCCAGAGACCCCAGACCCAAAACAGACCCTATAGAGAGAGACCCCATGGAGACCCCAGACCCCATAGAGACCCCAGACCCCACAGAGACCCCAGAGACCCCAGAGAGACCCCAGACAGACCCCAGACCCAAAACAGACCCTATAGAGAGAGACCCCATAGAGACCCCAGACCCCATAGAGACCCCAGAGACCCCAGACCCAAAACAGACCCTATAGAGACCCTGTAGAGACCCCAGACTCTATAGAGACCCCAGACCCAAAACACACCCTATGGAGAGAGACCCCATAGAGACCCCAGACCCCATAGCGACCCCATGGAGACCCCAGACCCAAAGCGAGAGACCCCATGGAGACCCCAGACCCAAAACAGACCCTACAAAGAGAGACCCCAAAGAGACCCCATAGAGACCCCAGACCCAAAACAGACCCTACAAAGAGAGACCCCAAGAGACCCCATGGAGACCCCAGACCCAAAACAGACCCTATAGCGAAAGACCCCATAGAGACCCCAGACCCCATAGAGACCCCAGACCTCATAGAGACCCTAGACTCTACAGAAACCCCATAGAGACCCCAGAGACCCCAGACCCAAAACAGACCCTATAGTGAGAGACCCCATAGAGACCCCATGGAGACCCCAGACCCCATGGAGACCCCAGAGACCCCAGACCCAAAACAGACCCTATAGAGAAAGACCCCATAGAGACCCCAGACCTCATAGAGACGCCATGGAGACCCCAGACCCAAAACGAGAGACCCCATAGAGACCCCAGACCCCATAAAGACCCTACAAGGACCCTATAGAGACCCCACAGAAACTCCATGGAGACCCCAGACCCTACGGAGACCCCAAGAAGACCCTACAGGGTCCCCTATAGCCCCTTATCGATCCCCTATAGCCCCTTATCGATCCCTTATCGATCCCTATCGATCCCTCCCGATCCCCTCCCCCCCCCAGCCGCGCTCTCTCGCCGCCCCCCCCAGGCCCCTCCGGAGCCCCCGCGGCTCCCGCGGGCCCCGAGCCCCCTCCCCAGGCCTGCAGCCCCCCCCCCACCCGTATCGATCCCCTATCGATCCCCTATCGCCGCCCTATCGATCCCCGATCGATCCCCATCCCCTCCCCTCCCCCCCCTCACCGCTCCCGCGCTCGCCGCCGCTCCCCCCGCGCGCCGCCCCTGACGTCACCGGCGCGCGCCGCGCCACAAAAGGGGGCGTGGCTTCCTCGATCGGGCACCGCCCCTTCCGCTACGTCACAGGAGAGACAGAGAGAGAGAGCGGGGATAACGTGGGGAGGGGGGAACTCCCAAAATAGCGGGACCACCCACCCAAAAAACCCTCCCATAGCCCTGAGACCCCTCCCAAAATACCGGGACCCCCCCCAAAATACCGGGACCCCCCCCAAAATACCGGGACCCCCCCCAAACACCGAGACCCCCCCCAAAATACCGGGACCCCCCAAAAACCCTCCCATAGACACCGAGACCCCCCAAACACCGAGACCCCCCCCAAAATACCGGGACCCCCCCTAAACACCGAGACCCCCCCCAAAATACCGGGACCCCCCCCAAACATCGAGACCCCCCCCCAAAATACCGGGACCCCCCCCCAAAAAATACCGGGACCCCCCCAAAACCCTCCCATAGACCCTGAGACCCCCCAAACACCGAGACCCCCCCCAAAATACCGGGACCCCCCCCCCAAAAACCCTCCAATATTCCCTGGGACCCCACCCCCAAAATACCGGGACCCCCCCTCAAAACCTCCCCACGGACCCCAAACCCCCCCAAAAACAGCGGGACCACCCCCCAAAATCTCCTAAGACCCCCCCCAAACACCGAGACCCCCCCCAAAATACCGGGACCACCCCCAAAACCCTCCCATAGACCCTGAGACCCCCCCCAAAATACCGGGACCCCCCTAAAACCCTCCCATAGATCCTGGGACCCCCCCCCAAAATACCGGGACCACCCCCAAAACCCTCCCATAGACACCGAGACCCCCCCCAAACACCGAGACCCCCCCCCAAAATACCGGGACCCCCCCCAAAAACCCTCCCATAGACACCGAGACCCCTCCCAAAATACCGAGACCCCCCCCAAAATACCGGGACCACGCCCAAAACCCTCCCATAGACCCTGAGACCCCCCCCCAAAATACCGGGACCCCCCTAAAACTCTCCCATAGACCCTGAGACCCCCCCCAAAATACCGGGACCCCCCCAAAACCCTCCCATAGACACCGAGACCCCCCCCAAAATACCGGGACCCCCCCCAAAACCCTCCCATAGACCCTGAGACCCCCTCCCAAAATACCGGGACCACCCCCAAAACCCTCCCATAGACACCGAGACCCCCCCCAAAATACCGGGACCCCCCCCCAAACCCTCCCATAGACACCGAGACCCCCCCCCAAAATACCGGGACCCCCCCCCAAAACCCTCCCATAGACCCTGAGACCCCCCCCCAATAACCAGGACCCCCCCCAAAAACCCTCTTATAGACCCTGAGACCCCCCCCAAAATACCGGGACCCCCCCTCAAAACATCCCCACGGACCCCAAACCCCCCCAAAATAGCGGGACCACCCCCCAAAATCTCCTGAGACCCCCCCAAACACCAAGATCCCCCCCAAAATACCGGGACCCCCCCCAAAACCCTCCCATAGACCCTGAGACCCCCCCCCAAACATCGAGACCCCCCCCAAAATACCGGGACCACCCCAAAATCCTCCCATAGACACCGAGACCCCCCCCAAAATACCGGGACCCCCCCCAAAACCCTCCCATAGACCCTGAGACCCCTCCCAAAATACCGAGACCCCCCCCAAAATAGCGGGACCCCCCCAAAAACCCTCCCATAGACCCTGGGACCCCCCCCAAAATACCGGACCCCCCCCAAAACCCTCCCATAGATCCTGGGACCCCCCCCAAAATACCGGGACCAACCCCAAGACCCTCCCATAGATCCTGAGACCCCCCCCCAAACACCGAGACCCCCCCCAAAATACCGGGACCCCCCCAAAAACCCTCCCATAGAGACCCTGAGACCCCCCCCAAACACCGAGACCCCCCCCAAAATACCGGGACCCCCCCCAAAACCCTCCCATAGACACCGAGACCCCCCCCAAAATACCGGGATCACCCCCAAAATACCGGGACCTCCCCCAAAAACCCTCCCATAGACCCTGAGACCCCCCCCAAAATACCGGGACCCCCCCCCAAAACCCTCCCATATCCCCGAGACCCCCCCTCAAAACATCCCCACGGACCCCAAACCCCCCCAAAATAGCGGGACCACCCCCTAAAATCTCCTGAGACCCCCCCCCAAACACCGAGACCCCCCCCAAAACCCTCCAATATCCCGAGACCCCCCCCCCAGCACTGAGGACCCCCCCTCAAAACTCCCAGAATCCCCCCCCAAAATGAAGACCCCCCCCCCAAAATTAAACCACAATTTCCCCAGACCCCCCCCAAAAATTTGGGACCCCCCCCAAATCCTGGGACCCCCAAATTCACCAGAAAGCCCCAAAATGAACGAAAATCCCGAATTTTATTGGGCTCGAAGGTGACACAGCTCAGCCCCGTGGGGACACTTGGGGACAGTGCCAGGGTGGTGGCACTTGGTGGCACTTGGTGGCATCGAAGGTGACACAGCTCAGCCCCGTGGGGACACTTGGGGACACTGCCAGGGTGGCATCACGGTGGTGGCACTTGGTGGCCTCGAAGGTGACACAGCTCAGTTCCATGGGGACACTCGGTGACAGCGCCAGGTGACACTCAGTGCTCCCTGAGGTGACCGTGGGGACACTCGGTGACAGTGCCACCCCCGTGCCGGTGGCTCTGGTGTCCTGTGCTCCCTGAGGTGACCGTGGGGACACTGGGTGACAGTGCCAGCCCCGTGCCGGTGGCTCTGGTGGCCCGGTGGTGGCCTGTGCTCCCTGAGGTGACCGTGGGGACACTCGGTGACAGTGCCACCCCCGGGCCGGTGGCTCTGGTGTCCTGTGCTCCCCGAGGTCACCATGGGGACACTCGGTGACAGTGCCACCCCCGTGCCGGTGGCTCTGGTGGCCTGTGCTCCCTGAGGTGACCGTGGGGACACTCGGTGACAGTGCCACCCCCGTGCCGGTGGCTCTGGTGGCCCGGTGGTGCTCCCCGAGGTGACCGTGGGGACACTCGGTGACAGTGCCACCCCCGTGCCGGTGGCTCTGGTGTCCTGTGCTCCCTGAGGTGACCGTGGGGACACTCGGTGACAGTGCCACCCCCGTGCCGGTGGCTCTGGTGTCCTGTGCTCCCTGAGGTGACCGTGGGGACACTCGGTGACAGTGCCACCCCCGTGCCAGTGGCTCTGGTGGCCCGGTGGTGTCCTGTGCTCCCCGAGGTGACCGTGGGGACACTCGGTGACAGTGCCACCCCCGTGCCGGTGGCTCTGGTGTCCTGTGCTCCCCGAGGTGACCGTGGGGACACTCGGTGACAGTGCCACCCCCGTGCCGGTGGCTCTGGTGGCCCGGTGGTGGCCTGTGCTCCCCGAGGTCACCATGGGGACACTCGGTGACAGTGCCAGCCCCGTGCCGGTGGCTCTGGTGTCCTGTGCTCCCTGAGGTGACCGTGGGGACACTCGGTGACAGTGCCATCCCCGTGCCGGTGGCTCTGGTGGCCCGGTGGTGGCCTGTGCTCCCTGAGGTGACCGTGGGGACACTCGGTGACAGTGCCACCCCCGTGCCGGTGGCTCTGGTGGCCCGGTGGTGGCGGCGGGACGGGACGGGCGCGAATGACACTGCGCATGCGCACAGCTGAGCCCGTGCACTTCGCGGGGGTGTGGCCACGCATTGAGCGGGCGTGGTTATGTAGATTCAGCTGTTTTAATTTGCATAATCCCGCCCCCGGGATTCCTCCAGTCCCGCGAGCCCCGAGGGGGAGTTTTGGGCGCCCCCTCCCCAAATTAAGGGTCCCATTGCTAATGGGCAAACCGGGGCTCCTTCGTCCAGCCCTCCCGGTGTTCTTGTCCCCTCTCGGGGGTCCCCGTCCCCACCCAGGTCCGTGTCCCCCCGCTCCTTCCTGATATCCCATCCCGAGGTCCGTGTCCCCTCCTCGCTCTCCCCGAAAATGGTACGGCCCAAGCCACGCCTCGTTTGGAGTCTCGTCCAATCAGCGCAGCCTCTGCCGTCCGGCTACGCCTACTCATTCTGGCCACGCCCCCCCGCGCGAGCCGCAGGCAGCGAGGTGCGAAGGGGGGGGGGGGAGCCCCGGGACCCCCCAAAATTGGGACCCCTCCCCAAAATTTGGGGCCCACCCCTCAAAATTGCGACCCTCACCCTAAATTGGGCCCGCACCCCAAAAATTGGGACCCCCGCCCTAAAATTTGCACCCCCAGAAAACCCCCAAGGCCTGGGACCGCCCCCATTCCAGGGCCTGGGAATGGCCTGAAACCGGGACCCCACCCCAAATTGGGACCCCTACCCCAAATTGGGACCCCACCCCAAAATGGGACCCCACCCTAAATTGGGACCCCACCCTAAATTGGGACCCTCACCCCAAAATGGGACCCCACCCCAAAATGGGACCCCTACCCCAAATTGGGACCCCCACCCCAAAATGGGACCCCCACCCCAAAATGGGACCCCCACCCTCAATTGGGACCCCCACCCCAAAATGGGACCCCACCCCAAAATGGGACCCCACCCCAAAATGGGACCCCCACCCTAAATTGGGATCCCCACCCTAAATTGGGACCTTCACCCCAAAATGGGACCCCCACCCTAAATTGGGACCCCCACCCCAAAACTGGGACCCCAACCCCAAAATGGGACCCCACCCCAAACTGTGACCCCCCCCAGAACTGGGACCCCCCCCCAGATTTGGGACCCCCCCCAGAACTGGGACCCCCCCCCAAATTTGGGGACCCCCCCAGCGGGTGGGGTGGGATCTGCGGCTCCGGCCTTGCCTTGCAGGGCCGGGACCCCTCCCCACAAAGGGGTCGGGACCCCCCCAGGATGGAGCCCCCGACCTGCGGCAGCCCCGGGGAGTGGCACCGGTGAGGGGGGGACAGCTGGGGACACCCCATGGCACCCCAGTGTCACCAATGTCACCAGGGTCCCCCCAGTGTCCCCCCAGTGTCCCCCCAGTGTCCCCAATGTCCCCCAGTGTCCCCACAGTGTCCCCAATGTCCCCAATGTCCCTCCAATGTCCCCCCACTGTCCCCAATGCCCCCCAATGTCCGCATTGTCCCCAATGTCCCCTCAGTGTCCCCATCACCTCCAGTCCCCCCAATGTCCCCCCGATGTCCCCAATGCCCCCCATGTCACCAATGTCCCCAATGTCCCCTCAGTGTCCTCAATGTCCCCAAACCCCCAATATGCCCAATGTCCCCAAAGTCCCCAGTGTCCCTGCTGTCCCCAATGTCCCCAATGTCCCCAACCCCCCCAATGTCCCCAATGTCCCCACTGTCCCCAATCCCCCCAATGTCCCCAATGTCCCCGCTGTCCCCAATGTCCCCAATGTCCCTGCTGTCCCCAATGTCCCCGCTGTCCCCAGTCCCCCCAATCCCCCCAGTGTCCCCACTGTCCCCACTGTCCCCACTGTCCCCGCTGTCCCCAATGTCCCCGCTGTCCCCACTGTCCCCGCTGTCCCCAATGTCCCCAGTGTCCCCCCAATGTCCCCAATCCCCCGATGTCCCCAATGTCCCCACTGTCCCCAATCCCCCCAAATGTCCCCACTGTCCCCAATGTCCCCAATGTCCCCAGGTCCCCCCGGGACTGGCGCTCTCTCCTGCCCGAGCTGGCCCAGATGGTGCCCTGGCCCCGCGGCGGGGGAGGGGCGCGCTCCGAGGTACCGGGGACACTTGGGGACACTTGGGGACACTTGGGGACACTTGGGGACACTTGGGGACACCGAGGGGACAGGGGGGGACATGGGGACACTGGGGAGGGGCGCGCTCCGAGGTACTGGGGACACTTGGGGACACTTGGGGACACTTGGGGACACCGAGGGGACAGGGGGACATCGAGGGGACACTGAGGGGACACCGGGGGGACACAGGGGGGACACGGGGACACTGGGGAGGGGCGCGCTCCGAGGTACTGGGGGACACTTGGGGACACTTGGGGACACCGGGGGGACACCGAGGGGACACCGAGGGGACGGGGGGGACACCGAGGGGACACCAAAGGGACACGGGAGGGACACAGGGGGGACATGGGGACACTGGGGAGGGGCGCGCTCCGAGGTACCGGGGGGGGACACTTGGGGACATCGAGGGGACACCGAGGGGACATCAAGGGGACACCGAGGGGACAGGGGGGACGACATGGGGACACTGGGGAGGGGCGCGCTCCGAGGTACCGGGGGGGGACACTTGGGGACATCGAGGGGACACCGAGAGGACATGGGGACATCGAGAGGTGACACTGAGATCAGAGGTGACAGCGGGAGGTGACATCGGGGACAGGTGACACCGGGGACAGGTGACACCGGGAGAGGTGATGGGGAGGTGACACCGGGACAGGTGACAGTGGGGGAGGCGACACCAGTGAAGGTGACACCGGGACAGGTGACAAGGGGAGGTGACACCGGGACAGGTGACACTGGGGACAGGTGACAAGGGGAGGTGACACCGGGACAGGTGACACTGGGGACAGGTGACAAGGGGAGGTGACACCGGGACAGGTGACACTGGGGACAGGTGACAAGGGGAGGTGACAGGGGGAGGTGACAGCGAGACAGGTGACACCGGGACAGGTGACAGCGGGGACAGGTGACAGCGGGGGAGGTGACACCGGGACAGGTGACAGCGGGACAGGTGACACCGGGACAGGTGACACCGGAAGGTGACAGCGGGGGAGGTGACACTGGGAGGTGACACCGAGGGCAGAGGTGACACCGGGACAGGTGACAGCAGATGAGGTGACACTGGGACAGGTGACACGGGGACAGGTGACACGGGGACAGGTGACACTGGGGACAGGTGACAGCGGGGACAGGTGACAGTGGGGAAGGTGACACCAGGACAGGTGACAGCGGAGGTGACACGGGGCCAGGTGAGCAGTGGGCGTGTCCCGGCAGGTGCAGGTGCTGCAGAACGTTCTGGGTTACCTGGAGTTCCTGCAGGAGCGCGTGCGGGCGGCGCGGGCGGCCGCGGGTGAGGCGGGACCCCTCCCCAAAATAGAGACCCCTCCTCAAATTAGAGACCCCTCCCCAAATTAGGGACCCCTCCCCGAATTAGGGACCCCTCCCCAAATCAGGGACCCCTCCCCAAATCAGGGACCCCTCCCCAAATTAGAGACCCCTCCCCAAATTAGGGATCCCCCCCAAATTAGGGACCTTCCCAAAATCCGGGACCCCTCCCCAAATTAGAGACCCCTCCCCAAATTAGGGACCCCTCCCCAAATTAGGGACCCCCCCCAAATCCGGGACCCCCCCCAAATCCGGGACCCCTCCCCAATTCTGGGACCCCTCCCCAAATCAGGGACCCCTCCCCAAATCAGGGACCCCTCCCCAAATCAGGGACCCCCCCCAAATCAGGGACCCCTCCGCAAATTAGGGACCCCCCCCAAATCCGGGACCCTTCCCCAAATCCGGGACCCCCCCCCAAATCCGGGACCCCTCCCAAATCCGGGACCCCTCCCCAAATCAGGGACCCCTCCCCGAATTAGGGACCCCCCCCCAATTCTGGGACCGCTCCCCAAATTAGGGACCCCCCCCCCCCCCAAATCAGGGACCCCTCCCCAAATTAGGGACAACTCCCAAAATTCCGGACCCCTCCCCAAATCAGGGACCCCCCCCAAATTCGGGACCCCTCCCCAAATTCGGGACCCCTCCCCAAATTAGGGACCCCCCCCCAAATTAGGGGCCCCTCCCCGAATTAGGGACCCCTCCCCAAATCAGGGACCCCTCCCCAAATTAGGGGCCCCTTCCCAAGTTTTGGGACCCAACCCAAATTTGAGACCCCCCCAAAATCCTCCCCAAAATCCCCTCTAGACCCCCCCAGACCCCTCCCCAAATTATCCCGATGCCCCAAAAACCCCAAAATCTCTTTAGACCCCCCAAAATCCCCTTTAAAACCCCCCAGACCCCTCCCCAAATTATCCCAAACCCCCCAAAAACCCCAAATCTCCTTAAACCCCCCCAAAAATCCCCCCAAAATCCTCTTTAAACCCCCAAAAATCCCCTTTAGACCCCCCAAAATCCCCTTTAAACCCCCCCAGACCCCTCCCCAAATTATCCCAAACCCCCCAAATCCCTTTCAAACCCCCCCAAAACCCCACAAAAATCCCCTTTAAAACCCCCCAGACCCCTCCCCAAATTACCCCAAACCCCCAAAAACCCCAAAATCTCCTTAAACCCCCCCAAAAATCCCCCCCAAATCCCCTTTAAACCCCCAAAAATCCCCTTTAAAACCCCCCAGACCCCTCCCCAAATTATCCCAAACCCCCCAAAAAAACCCCAAATCCCCTTTAAACCCCCCAGACCCCTCCCCAAATTATCCCAAACCCCCCAAAAACCCCCAAATCTCCTTAAACCCCCCCCAAAATCCCCCAAAATCCCCTTTAAACCCCCCAAAATCCTTTTTAGACCCCCCCAGACCCCTCCCCAAATTATCCCAAACCCCCCAAAAACCCCAAATCTCCTTAAACCCCCCCAAAAATCCCCCCCAGGACTCCCCCCCTGCCTTGGGGACACCTCGGAGCCGCCCCCCCCCAGCCTTGGGGACACCGAGCCCAGGTGGGGACACCTGGGGACACCTGGGGACATTTGGGGACATTTGGGGACATTTCAGGGCTTTTTCTTGGGGGTTTTTAGGGGAATTTTGGGGTTTTAGGGGTTAAATTTTGAGGGTTTTTTTGGGGAATTTTGGGGTTTTAGGGGTTAAATTTTGAGGTTTTTTGGGGGAATTTTTTTGGGAATTTTGGGGGTTTAGGGGTTAAATTTTGAGGTTTTTTTGGGGAATTTTTGGGGGAATTTTGGGGTTTTAGGGGTTAAATTTTGAGGGTTTTTTGGGGAATTTTTGGGGGAATTTTGGGGTTTTAGGGGTTAAATTTTGAGGTTTTTTGGGGGAATTTTTTTGGGAATTTTGGGGGTTTAGGGGTTAAATTTTGAGGTTTTTTTGGGGAATTTTTGGGGGAATTTTGGGGTTTTAGGGGTTAAATTTTGAGGGTTTTTTGGGGAATTTTTTGGGGAATTTTGGGGGTTTAGGGGTTAAATTTTGAGGATTTTTTTGGGGAATTTTTTGGGGTTTTTTTATAAAATTTCAAGCGTTTTTTTGAGGTTTTTTGAGGCAAAATTTTTGGGGTTTTTTTGGGTGTTTTCGGGAGGGATTTGGGGTGAAATTTTGAAAATTTTTTGGGGTTTTCATTTGCGAAATTTTGATTTTTTTGTGTGTGCGTTTTTAAGTTGAAATTTTGGGGGTTTTAGGATATTTTTGTTAAATATTTTGATATTTTAAAAAATATATTCGAGGTGAAATTTTGGGGGGATTTTGTGGAGGTTTCGGGGAGAAACTTTGAAGTCTTTGGGGGTTTTTATTTGCGAAATTTGGAGGTTTTTGAAAAATATTTTCGAGGTGAAATTTTGAGGTTTTTGGGGTGAAAATTTGGGGGTTTTGGGGTGAAATTTTGAGGTTTTTGGGGTGAAAATTTGGGGTTTTTGGGGTGAAAATTTGGGGGTTTTGGGGTGAAATTTTGGGGTTTTTGGGGTGAAATTTTGGGGTTTTTGAGGTAAAAATTTGAGGTTTTTGGGGTGAAATTTTGGGGGTTTTGGGGTGAAAATTTGAGGTTTTTGGGGTGAAATTTTGGGGTTTTTGGGGTGAAATTTTGGGGGGTTTGGGGAAGATTTTCTGGGGGTTTTGGGGAGAAATTTTCAAGGTTTTTTTTTTTTGTGTTTTCGAGGTGAAAATTTGGGATTTTCGGGGTGAAATTTTGGGGTGAAATTTTGGGGTTTTTGGGGAAGATTTTCTGGGGGTTTTGGGGAGAAATTTTCAAGGGTTTTTTTTGTGTTTTCGTGGTGAAAATTTGGGATTTTCGAGGTGAAAATTTGATGTTTTTGGGGTGAAATTTTGGGGGTTTTGGGGTGAAAATTTGGGGTTTTTGGGGTGAAATTTTGGGGTTTTTGGGGTGAAATTTTGGGGTTTTTGGGGTGAAATTCTGGGGTTTTTGGGGTGGGTTTTGTGGAGGTTTTGGGCAAAAATTTCGTAGTTATTTTTTGGGTTAATTCTTCAAAGTTTTGATTTATTTTTTTGTGATTTTGAGGTGAATTTTTGGCTTTTTGGGCTTTTTCAGGTGAAATTTTGGTGGTTTTGGTGGTGGTGGGGGGGGATTTTGTGGAGGTTTTGGGCAGAAATTTCATCTTTATTTTTTTGGGGGTTATTCCTTCAAAACTTTGATTCTTTTTTTATTTTTGTGTTTTCCCCTTAAAATTTAATTATTTTTAAATTTTTTATGCATTTTGGGACCCCCCCACCCCCTTTTTTACCCCCCCCCCAATAATCCCAGGGAGGAGGAAGAGGAGGAAGAGGAGGAGGAGGAAGAGGAGGAGGAGGGGGAGGGGGACACCAGTCCCTGGCTCTGCCAAACTGGGCCGGACTGGGAGCCCCCCCTGAGCCCCCCCCAGCCCCGGGGGGGGGTCCTGGGGCTCAGCCCCTCCCTCTTCACCCCCCCCGAGCCCCCCGAGCCCCCCGAGGGCGTCGTCAGAGGTGGGGGAGGGGAAATTCCGCCTTTTTGGGGGGAAAATTTGGGAGAAATTTGATTTTTTGGGGTTTTTTTTGGGGTGGATTTTGATGAAATTTGGCGGCTTTTTGGGTTTTTTTTGAGGGATTTTGGGGAGGATTTGGGAAATTTGGTTTTCTAGGGTTTTTTTTGGGGGGAGGTTTGGTGAAATTTAGAGGCTTTTTGTGGATTTTTTTGAGAGATTTTGGGGAAAATTTGGGTTTTTTGGGGGGGGAGGTTTGGTGAAATTTGGGGGTTTTGGGGCTTTTTTTTTTTTTTGAGGGATTTTAAGGAGGAATTGGGAAATTTGGTTTTCTGGTTTTTTTTTTTTTTTTGGGGGGGGAGGTTTGGTGAAATTTGGGGGATTTTGGTTTTTTTTTTTTTTTTTTTGAGGGATTTTGGGGATGTTGGAGAAAATTTGGGGTTTTTTGGGTTTTTTTTAATGCTTTTTTTAGTAAAATTTGGGGGTTTTGGGTGGGATTTGGGGTTATTTTCAGGATTTTTAAATAATTTTTGGGGGTGTTTGGGGAAATTTGGGGGTTTTAAGTTTTTGTGTTTTTTTTGTCATTTTTGGGGGCGTTTTAAGGGGAAAATTTGGAATTTTGGGGGGGAATTTTGAGATTTTTTGGGGTTTTTTTGTCGAGTTTTTTTTGGGGGGGGTTGGGGGTCCGGGGATGTCCCCTCCCCCCCCCCCCCCCAGTGTCACTTTGTGTCCCCTCCCCCCCCTCCCAGAGCTGTTCCCGGATGCTCAGCTCAGCCCCCAGGTGGGTGCTGTCCCCTCCCCCCCCTCGGTGTCACCTCCCCGGTGTCACCTCCCCCATTGTCACCTCCCCAGTGCCACCCTCCTGATTGTCACCTCCTGATTGTCACCTCCCCCATTGTCACCTCCCCAGTGCCACCCCCGCTGTCACCTCCTGATTGTCACCTCCTGATTGTCACCTCCCCTTCAATGCCACCCCAGTGCCAGCCCCGGTGTCACCTCCCCTGTGTCACCCTCACTGTCACCTCCCTGCCCTCAGTGTCATTCTCAGTGTCACCCCAGTGTCACTTCCCTGCCCTCAGTGTCACCCTCAATGCCATCCCAGTGTCACCTCCCTGCCCTCAGTGTCACCTCCCTGCCCTGTGTCACCCTCTGTGCCACCCCGGTGCCACCTCCCTGTCCTCAATGTCACCCTCACTGTCACCTTCCTCCTCTCTCCAATGCCACCCCAGTGTCACCTCCCTGTCCTCAATGTCACCCTCATTGTCACCTTCCTCCTCTCTCTGGTGCCACCCTGGTGCCACCCTGGTGTCACCCTGGTGTCCCCTCTCTGTCCTCAATGTCACCTTCCTCCTCTCACCGGTGCCACCCTGGTGTCACCCTGGTGTCACCTCTCTGTCCTCAATGTCACCTTCCTCCTCTCTCTGGTGCCACCCTGGTGTCACCCTGGTGTCACCCTGGTGTCACCTCTCTGTCCTCATTGTCACCTTCCTCCTCTCTCCAATGCCACCCTGGTGCCACCCTGGTGTCACCCTGGTGTCCCCTCTCTGTCCCCGCAGGACCCGGCCAGCTCCGGTGGCCCTGAGGGGACCCGGGGGGGGACTCGAGGCCGGGGACAGGGACAGGGACAGGGACAGGGACAAAGACAGGGACTGGGACAAGGACAGGGACAAGGACAAAGGCAGGGAGTGGGACAGGGACAGGGACAGGGACAGGGACAGGGACAGGGACAGGGACAGGGACGTCCCCGCAAGCGCAAGTGCGTCAACGGCTTCATCATGTTCTGCCGAGTGAACCGGCGCGAGTACATGAGGTGACACCTGGGGACATCGGGGACACTGGGGACACTGGGGACATCAGGGGGATTGGGGATGTTGGGGACATTGGGGACACTTGGGGAAATGGGGACATTGGGGACATCAGGGACACTGGGGACATCAGGGGGATTGGGGACATCGGGGACACTGGGGACATCGGGGGGATTGGGGATATTGGGGGGATTGGGGACATTGGGGGGATTGGGGACATTGGGGACGCTGTGGGGATTGGGGACATTGGGGACACTGGGGGGATTGGGGACATTGGGGGGATTGGGGACATTGGGGACGCTGTGGGGATTGGGGACATTGGGGGGATTGGGGACATTGGGGACGCTGTGGGGATTGGGGACATTGGGGGGATTGGGGACATTGGGGGGATTGGGGACATTGGGGACGCTGTGGGGATTGGGGACATTGGGGACACTGGGGGGATTGGGGACATTGGGGGGATTGGGGACATTGGGGACGCTGTGGGGATTGGGGACATTGGGGACACTGGGGGGATTGGGGACACTGTGGGGACATTGGGGACATCAGGGACACTGGGGACATCAGGGGTATGTGGGGATATTGGGGACATTGGGGGGGATTGGGGACATTGGGGACACTGAGGGGGTTGGGGACATTGGGGACATTGGGGACACTGGGGAAATGGGGACATCGGGGGGATTGGGGACACTGGGATGACTGGGGACAGTGGGGACACTGGGGGGATTGGGGACATTGGGGACCCCTGGAGGACATCGGGGACATTGGGGACATTGGGGACATTGTGGGGATTGGGGACATTTGGGACACTTGGGGATATGGGGACATCCTGGGGACATTGGGGACACTTGGGGATACTGGGGGGATTGGGGGAATATTGGGGACATTGGGCATTCAGGGACATTGGGGACATTGAGGATATTGGGGACACCTGGGGGACATTGGGGACATCAGGGGGGATTGGGGACACTGGGGACCCTGGAGGTGTTGGGGAGACACTGGGGACAATGAGGACATTGGGGACACCTGGAGACATTGGGGACATTGGGGGGATGGGGGGACATTGGGGACATTGGGGACATTGGGGACATTGGGGACACTGGAGGTGTTGGGGACATTGGGGACAATGAGGACATTGGGGACATCAGGGATATGGGGACAAAGGGACATTGGGGACATTGGGGTGCACAGGGAGGGGACAGTGGAGGGGACCTTGGGGACACCTGGGGAGGGGACACGTGGGTGGGGGGTGTTGGTGGCACCACGGTGACACCGGGGGGAGGGGGGGGTTGGTGGCACTTTGGTGACACTTTGGTGACACTGAGGTGACACCGGGGGGAGGGGGGGGTTGGTGGCACCGCGGTGACACTTTGGTGACACTTTGGTGACACTGAGGTGACACCGGGGGGAGGGGGGGTGTTGGTGGCACCGCGGTGACACTTTGGTGACACTTTGGTGACACTGAGGTGACACCGGGGGGAGGGGGGGGTTGGTGGCACCGCGGTGACACTTCGGTGACACTTTGGTGACACTGAGGTGACAGCGCCATCCCCGGCCTCACCTCCACGGCGGCCACGCGGGACCTGGCCCAGCTCTGGCGCAGCCTCAGCCCCGAGGAGCGCCGCCCCTACTGGTTCGTACTGGTTCGAACTGGTTTGGATTCGTTTGGGCTGGTTTATACTGGTTCATACTGGTTTGGAATGGTTCAGACTGGTTCAGGCTGGTTCGGATTGGTTTGGACTGGTTTGGAGTGTTTTGGACTGGTTTATACTGGTTCGTACTGGTTTGGAATGGTTCAGACTGGTTCGGGCTGGTTTGGATTGGTTTGGGCTGGTTCAGACTGGTTTGGACTGGTTCGGATTGGTTTGGGCTGCTTCGGACTGGTTTGGATTGGTTCGGACTGGTTTGTACTGGTTCGGAGTGGTTTGGACTGGTTTGGATTGGTTTGGGCTGGTTTATACTGGTTCATACTGGTTTGGAATGGTTCAGACTGGTTCGGGCTGGTTCGGATTGGTTTGGGCTGGTTCGGACTGGTTTGGACTGGTTTATACTTGTTTGTACTGGTTCGTACTGGTTTGGACTGGTTTATACTGGTTCGTACTGGTTTGGAGTGGTTCAGACTGGTTCATACTGGTTCGGAACTGGTTTGGACTGGTTTGGGCTGGTGCAGACCGGTTTGGATTGGTTCGGACTGGTTCGTACTGGTTCGGGCTGGTTTGGATTGGTTTGGACTGGTTCGGACTGGTTTGGACTGGTTTATACTGGTTCATACTGGTTCGGAGTGGTTCAGACTGGTTTGGGCTGGTTCGGACTGGTTTGGACTGGTTTGGGCTGGTTCGGACTGGTTTGGGCTGGTTTATACTGGTTCATACTGTTTTGGAGTGTTTTGGACTGGTTTATACTGGTTCATACTGGTTCAGAGTGGTTCAGACTGGTTTGGGCTGGTTCAGACCGGTTTGGATTGGTTCGGACTGGTTTGTGCTGGTTCGGACTGGTTTGGATTGGTTTGGGCTGGTTCGGACTGGTTTGGATTGGTTTGTACTGGTTTGGACTGGTTTATACTGGTTTGGACTGCTTTGGAGTGGTTTACACTGGGTTGGACTGGTTTACACTGGTTTTTACTGGTTTGTACCAGTCCATACTGGTCCATACCGGTCCATACTGGTTTATACTGGGATCCCTCACAGTCTGGTCCATACCAGTCCATACTGGTTTAAACCGATCTGTACTGGTTTGTAGTATTCCATACCAGTCCATACTGGTCTATACTGGTCCGTACTGGTCCCGCAGCCGGCGCGCGTGGCGTTTCAGCCTGCAGCACGACCGGATGTACTGGTTTATACTGGTTTGTACTGGTCTATACTGGTTTATACCGGTCTGTACTGGTCTATACTGGTTTATACTGGTCCATACTGGTCCTGCAGCACGACCGGATGTACTGGTTTATACTGGTCCATACTGGTTTATACTGGTCTATACTGGTTTATACCGGTCCGTACCGGTCCGTACTGGTCCATACTGGTTTATACTGGTCCGTACTGGTCCCGCAGCCGGCGGGCGCGCCGTTTCAGCCTGCAGCACGACCGGATGTACTGGTTTGTATTGGTCCGTACTGGTTTATACTGGTCTATACTGGTCTGTACCGGTCCATACTGGTTTATACCGGTCCGTACCGGTCCATACTGGTTTATACTGGTCCGTACTGGTCCCGCAGCCGGCGGGCGCGCCGTTTCAGCCTGCAGCACGACCGGATGGTGCGGCCGGACCGGGGCAGCGACAGCGACGGCGACAGCGACGGCGACAGCGCGGCCACGCCCCTGCGGCTGCTGCTGGCGGCGCATGCGCGGCCCGGGGCCGGCGTGTGACACCTGGGGACACCCTGGGGACACTCGGGGGACACTCGGGGACACCCTGGGGACACCCGGGGACAGCCCCGTGTCCCCTCCTCCGGGGTGTTGTCCCCGTCCCCGTTGGTGTCACCGTCGTGTCCCCGCAGCGCGGCCACGCCCCTGCAGCTGCTGCTGGGGACACTTGGGGACACCCTGGGGACACTCGGGGACACCCGGGGACACTCGGGGACACCCTGGGGACACTCAGGGACACCCTGGGGACACTCGGGGACAGCCCCGTGTCCCCTCCAGGGTGTTGTCCCCGTCCCCGTTGGTGTCACTGTCGTGTCCCCGCAGCGTGGCCACGCCCCTGCGGCTGCTGCTGGGGACACTTGGGGACACCTGGGGACACCCGAGGACACTCGGGGACACTCGGGGACAGCCCCGTGTCCCCTCCAGGGTGTTGTCCCCGTCCCCGTCGGTGTCACCGTCGTGTCCCCACAGCGTGGCCACGCCCCTGCAGCTGCTGCTGCTGGGGACAGCTCAGGGACACTTGGGGACAGCCCCGCGTCCCCTCCAGGGGTTGGCCCCATCCTGGTTCTTGTCCCCATCGTGTCCCCGTCCCAGTTGGTGTCCCCAATGTCCCCAACTCCAGTCCATGTCCCCATCCCAGTTGGTGTCCCCACTTCAGTTCTTGTCCCCATCGTGTCCCCATCCCAGTTGGTGTCCCCACTTCAGTTCTTGTCCCCATCGTGTCCCCGTCCCAGTTGGTGTCCCCAATGTCCCCAACTCCAGTCCATGTCCCCGTCCCAGTTGGTGTCCCCACTTGTCCCCATCCTGGTTTTTGTCCCCAGTTCCAGTCCCTGTCCCCGTCCCACTTCGTGTCCCCATCATGTCCCCATCCCAGTTTGTGTCCCCAAGTTTGTGTCCCCAATCCCTGTCCCAGTTCCTGTCCCCATCCTGGTCTTTGTCCCAGTTCGTGTCCCCACCGTGTCCCCAATCCCAGTTCAGGGCCCTGTCTCAGTCCCAATCCCAGTTCCTGTCCCCATGGTGGCCCTGTCCCAGTCCCTGTCCCCATCCTGTCCCCATGGTGGCCCTGTCCTGATGCTGTCCCCATCCCTCTTTTTGTGTCCCTGTCCCAGTTCGTGTCCCCATCGTGTCCCCAATCCCAGTTCAGGTCCCTGTCCCCATGGTGGCCCTGTCCCAGTTGGTGGCCCTGTCCTGGTGCTGTCCCCATCCCTCTTTTTGTGTCCCTGTCCCAGTTTGTGTCCCCTCCCTGATGTCCCCTCCGTGTCCCTTGAACTCCTCAATGTCCCCAAGTGGCTCCTCCAGTGTCCCCCAAGCCTCCAGTGCCACCTCCCTGTGCCCCCCCAATGTCCCCAAGTGCCACCTCCCTGTGCCCCCCCAATGTCCCCAAGTGCCACCTCCCTGTGCACCCCCAGTGTCCCCAAGTGCCACCTCCCTGTGCCCCCCCAGTGTCCCCAAGTGCCACCTCCCTGTGCCCCCCAATGTCCCCAAGTGCCACCTCCCTGTGTCCCCCCAATGTCCCCAAGTGCCACCTCCCTGTGCCCCCCAATGTCCCCAAGTGCCACCTCCCTGTGTCCCCCCCAATGTCCCCAAGTGCCACCTCCCTGTGCCCCCCCAATGTCTCCCATGTCCCCAAGTGTCCCCTGTACCTCCCAGTGCCACCCCCCCCATGTCCTCAATGTCCCCAACCCACAGGAGGGGTCCCACTGGTGACAAAGGGGGGGGGGATTTGGGGACAATGGGAGGGGATTTGGGGACAATTTGAGGAGATTTGGGGACAATTTGAGGGATGTGGGGACAATGGGAGGGGATTTGGGGATAATTTGGGGACAGTTTGGGGGATTTGGGGACAATTTGGGGGATTTGGGGACGATTTGGGGACAGTTTGGGGGATTTGGGGACAATGGGAAGGGATTTGGGGACAATTCTAGAGAATTTGGGGACACTGAGAGGGGATTTGGGGACAATTTGGGGGATTTGGGGACAATTTGAGGGATCTGGGGACAATGGGAGGGGATTTGGGGACAATTTGAGGGATTTGGGGACAATTTGAGGGATTTGGGGACAATTTGAGGGATTTGGGGACAATTTGGGGGATTTGGGGACAATTTGAGGGATCTGGGGACAATTCAAGGCAATTTGGGGACAATTCAGAGAAATTTGAGGACACTGAGAGGGGATTTGGGGACAATTTGGGGGATTTGGGGACAATGGGGGGGTGGTGACACTGGAAATGTCCCTTTTGTCCCATTTTTGTCCCTTTAAGTCCCATTTTTGTCCCTTTTTTCCCATTTCTGTCCCTTTTTTCCCATTTCTGTCCCTTTTTTCCCCATTTCTGTCCCTTTTAGTCCCATTTTTGTCCCTTTTTTCCCATTTTTGTCCCTTTTAGTCCCATTTTTATCCCTTTTTCCCCATTTTTATCCCTTTTTTCCCATTTTTATCCCTTTTATCCCCATTTTTGTCCCCTCCCCTCCCGGTGGCCGCCGCAACTTTTGCCAAAATCTTTTATTGCCGCCCCTCCCCCACCCCAAAAAACCCCCAAAACCCCAAAAAACACCAAATAAATATTCGAGAAAATTCGTGAAAAAGGAGATTTCGGGCAGTTCCGGGGATTTTTGGGGGGAATTCGGGGGATTTTGGGGCTCCCCGATTATCACACGGTGATAAGGCAGCGCTGGCAGCCCCCGGGGGGGGCGGATTTGGGGCAATTTCAGGGGATTTTGGGAAATTTCAAAAGGAATTTTTAAGGGATTTCGAGGAGTTTTCGGCTGTACAAAATTTACAAAGCGGGAAAAAATCCCAAAAATTGAGGAAGAAAAAAAAATCTTTAAAAATTGGGGGAGGAAATCTCAAAAATTCGGGGGAATTCTAAAAATTGGGGAAAATCCGGAAATTGGGGAGAAAATCCCAAAATTTGGAGGAAAAGAATCCCCAAAATTTAGGAGAGGGGAAAAAAATCCTAAAAAAACTGGGGGAAAATCCTAAAAATTAGGGGGAAAATCCCAAAATTTGGAGGAAAAGAATCCCCAAAATTTAGGGGGAAAATCCCCAAAAAATTGGGGAGGAAAAAAATCCTAAAAAAATTGGGGGAAAATCCCAAAAATTGGGGGGAAAATCCCAAAATTTGGAGGAAAAGAATCCCCAAAATTTAGGGAGAAAATCCCCAAAAAATTGGGGAGGAAAAAAATCCTAAAAAAATTGGGGGAAAATCCTAAAAATTAGGGGGAATATCCCAAAATTTGGAGGAAAAGAATCCTAAAAAAATTGGGGAAAAATCCTAAAAATTGGGGGGAAAATCCCAAAATTTGGAGGCCAAAAAGATTTAAAAAATTATGGGGGAAATCCTAAAAATTAGGGGGAAAACCCCAAAATTTGGAGGAAAAGAATCCCCCAAAAATTAGGGGGAGAAATCCTAAAAAAAATGGAGAGGAGAATCCCTAAAATTTGGGATTTATTCAGGGGATAAAATCCCAAAATTTTGGATTTTTCTAGGGAAAAAAAAATCTGAAAAACTGGGGGGGGAAATCCCAAAATTTTGGGATTTACCTGGGGGGAACAATCCTAAAAACTGAGGAAAAAAAATCCTAAAATTCGAGGAGAAAATGCCAAAATTTGGGATTTTTTTTGGGAAAAGATGCCCAAAATTTGGGATTTGCTTGAGGGGGGAAAATCTTAAAAATTGGGATTTATCACAGGAAGGAAAATATAAAAAATTTGGGGGAAAATCCCCAAAATTTGGGGGAGAAAACCTTAAAATTTGGGATTTCATTGGAGGGCAAAATCCTCAAAATTTGGGGGTAAAAATCCTAAAAATTTGGGGGGAAATCCCAAAATTTGGGAGGAAAAACCCAAAAATTGGGATTTGCTGGTGGGGGAAAAAATCTTAAAAATTGAGGGAAAATCCTTAAAATTTGAGTTTTACCCGGAGAGAAAAATCCCCAAAATTTGGGATTTATCTGGTGGGGGGAAAATGCAAAAAATTTGGGAGGAAATCCCCAAAATTTTGGGGGGAAAATCCCTAAAATTTGGGTTTTACCTGTGCCCAAAATTTGGGATTTTTCTGGAGGAAAATGTGAAAAAATCCTAAAAAATGGTGGGAAAAATTCCTAAAATTTGGGATTTACCTGGAGGAGAAAATTCCCCCAAATTTGTCCCAAATTTGAGGGGGGGGGGGGAGGGGACAGAGCCCTTCAGGCCTGGGCAAGGACAGGTGACAATGGCAGGTGCCACCTCACCTGTCCAGGTGCCACCAGGTGTGTCCAGGTGCCACCTCAGGTGTCCCTGGGCAGGGGGAGGTGACAATGGCAGGCACCACCAGGTGCCACCTCACCTGTCCAGGTGCCACCAGGTGTGTCCAGGTGCTACCTCAGGTGTCCCTGGGTATGGGGAGGTGACAATGGCAGGTGCCACCTCACCTGTCCAGGTGCCACCAGGTGTGTCCAGGTGCCACTAGGTGTGTCCAGGTGCCACCTCAGGTGTCCCTGGGTATGGGGAGGTGACAATGGCAGGCACCACCAAGTGCCACCTCACCTGTCCAGGTGCCACCAGGGGTGTCCAGGTGCCACCAGGTGTGTCCAGTGCCACCTCAGGTGTTGTCACCTGCTCTGGAGGTCACCTGGTGCCACCAGGTGCCACCATAGGTGCCACCAACACACGGAGAAACAAACGGTGCCACCTCCTGTCCTGTCCTGGCGCTGTGCCCAGGTGTGTCCAGGTGTGTCCAGCTGTCCCCAGGTGTGCCCAGGTTGTGCCCAGTTGTCACCTCAGTCTGGGGAAGGTGACAGGTGCCACCACGGGTGCCACCAACACATAGAGAAACAAACGGTGCCACCTCCTGATTGGTCCTTGTGGTGTCCCCAGGTGTGCCCAGGTGTCCCCAGGTGTGTCCAGCTGTCACCAGGTGAGTGTCCAGGTGTCACCCCAGCCTGGGGGAGGTGACAGGTGCCACCACAGGTGCCACCAACACACAGAGGAACGAACGGCGCCACCTCCTGTCCTGTTCCGGTGCTGTCCCAGGTGTGTCCGGCTGTTCCCAGGTGAGTGCCCAGGTGTGCCCAGGTGTCACTCTGCTCTGGGGGAGGTGACAGGTGCCACCACAGGCGTCACCAACACACAGAGACACAAGTGACACCACCTCCTGTCCTGTCCTGGTGCTGTCCCCAGGTGTGCCCAGGTGCCACCAGGTGTGCCCAGGTGTGGCCCCAGTCTGGAAGAAGTGACAGGTGCCACCACAGGTGCCACCAACACACGGAGGAACGAACGGCGCCACCTCCTGTCCTGTCCCGGTGCTGTCCCAGGTGTGTCCGGCTGTTCCCAGGTGTGTCCAGGTGTGCCCAGGTGTCACTCTGCTCTGGGGGAGGTGACAGGTGCCACCCCAGGTGCCACCAACACACGGAGAAACAAGTGACACCACCTCCTGTCCTGTCCTGATGCTGTGCCCAGGTGTGTCCGGCTGTCCCCAAGTGTGTCCAGGTGTACCCAGGTGTGCCCAGGTGTGCCCAGGTGTGGCCCCAATCTGGGGGAGGTGACAGGTGCCACCACAGGTGCCACCAACACACAGAAGAACGAATGGCGCCACCTCCTGTCCTGTCCTGGCGCTGTCCCAGGTGTGTCCAGGTGCCACCAGGTGTGCCCAGGTGTGGCCCCAGTCTGGAAGAAGTGACAGGTGCCACCACAGGTGCCACCAACACACAGAGGAACGAACGGCGCCACCTCCTGTCCTGTCCCGGTGCTGTCCCAGGTGTGTCCGGCTGTCCCAGGTGTGCCCAGGTGAGTGCCCAGGTGTGCCCAGGTGTCACCCTGCTCTGGGGGAGGTGACAGGTGCCACCACAGGCGTCACCAACACACGGAGAAACAAGTGACACCACCTCCTGTCCTGTCCTGGCACTGTCCCAGGTGTGTCCGGCTGTCCCCAGATGTGCCCAGGTGTGACTCCAGTCTGGGGGAGGTGACAGGTGCCACCACAGGTGTCAGCAACACACGGAGACACAAGTGACACCACCTCCTGTCCTGTCCCGGTGCTGTCCCAGGTGTGTCCAGCTGTCCCCAGGTGCCACCAGGTGAGTGCCCAGGTGTGCCCAGGTGTCACCCCGGTCTGGGGAAGGTGACAGGTGCCACCACAGGTGTCACCAACACATGGAGACACAAGTGACACCACCTCCTGTCCTGTCCTGGCGCTGTCCCAGGTGAGTCCAGCTGTCCCAGGTGAGTGCCCAGGTGTGCCCAGGTGCGCCCAGGTGTGCCCAGGTGTGCCCAGGTGTCACCAACACACAGAGGAACGAACGGCGCCACCTCCTGTCCTGTCCCGGTGCTGTCCCAGGTGTGTCCAGCTGTCCCAGGTGCCACCAGGTGAGTGCCCAGGTGTGCCCAGGTGTGCCCAGGTGCGCCCAGGTGTCAGACGAACACCTTGGCCAGGGCGTCGGCGCCGGCGCTGGCGCTGAGGGCGCGCCGGGGGTGGAAGGCCACGGCCAGCACGGCCTCGTGGTGCTTGCGGCGGTGGGCGGGGAGCTCCTGCACACAGGTGTGCTGGGACAGGTGCCACAGCCGCAGGGAGCAGTCGTGACCTGGGGGGGACAGAGGGGACACAGGTGAGGGACACAGGGGACAGGTCCTGCACACAGGTGAGGGGACACAGGTGACACAGGGGACACAGGTGAGGGACAGCTCCTGCACACAGGTGTGCTGGGACAGGTGCCACAGGCGGAGAGAGCAGTCGTGACCTGGGGACAGAGGGGACACAGGTGAGGGACAGCTCCTGCACACAGGTGAGGGACAGAGGGGACAGCTCCTGCACACAGGTGTGCTGGGACAGGTGCCACAGCCGGAGAGAGCAGTCGTGACCTGGGGGGGACAGAGGGGACACAGGTGAGGGACAGAGGGGACAGCTCCTGCACACAGGTGTGCTGGGACAGGTGCCACAGGCGGAGAGAGCAGTCGTGACCTGGGGACAGAGGGGACACAGGTGAGGGGACACAGGTGAGGGACAGCTCCTGCACACAGGTGTGCTGCGACAGGTGCCACAGGCGGAGAGAGCAGTCGTGACCTGGGGACAGAGGGGACACAGGTGAGGGACAGAGGGGACAGCTCCTGCACACAGGTGAGGGACAACTCCTGCACACAGGTGTGCTGGGACAGGTGCCACAGCCTCAGGGAGCAGTCGTGACCTGGGGACAGAGGGGACACAGGTGAGGGACAGAGGGGACACAGGTGAGGGACAGAGGGGACAGCTCCTGCACACAGGTGAGGGACAGAGGGGACAGCTCCTGCACACAGGTGTGCTGGGACAGGTGCCACAGGCGGAGAGAGCAGTCGTGACCTGGGGACAGAGGGGACACAGGTGAGGGACAGAGGGGACACAGGTGAGGGACAGAGGGGACACAGGTGAGGGACAGAGGTGAGGGACAGAGGGGACACAGGTGACACAGGAGACACAGGTGAGGGACAGCTCCTGCACACAGGTGAGGGACAGCTCCTGCCCACAGGTGTGCTGGGACAGGTGCCACAGCCGGAGAGAGCAGTCGTGACGTGGGGACAGAGGGGACACAGGTGAGGGGACACAGGTGAGGGACAGAGGGGACACAGGTGAGGGACCGAGGGGACACAGGTGAGGGACAGAGGGGACAGCTCCTGCACACAGGTGAGGGACAACTCCTGCACACAGGTGTGCTGGGACAGGTGCCACAGCCTCAGGGAGCAGTCGTGACCTGGGGACAGAGGGGACACAGGTGAGGGACAGAGGGGACACAGGTGAGGGACAGCTCCTGCACACAGGTGTGCTGGGACAGGTGCCACAGGCGGAGAGAGCAGTCGTGACCTGGGGACAGAGGGGACACAGGTGAGGGACAGAGGGGACACAGGTGAGGGACAGAGGTGAGGGACAGCTCCTGCACACAGGTGAGGGACAGAGGGGACACAGGTGAGGGACAGCTCCTGCACACAGGTGAGGGACAGCTCCTGCACACAGGTGTGCTGGGACAGGTGCCAGAGCCTCAGGGAACAGTCGTGACCTGGGGACAGAGGGGACACAGGTGACACAGGGGACACAGGTGAGGTGACATAGGTGAGGGGACACAGAGGGGACACAGGTGACACACCTGGGGACAGCTGGGGACACACCTGGGCCCGCACAGACACACCTGGGGACACTGGGACAGGTGACAATGACAATGCTCACTCATTGGTCACTCAGCCGTCACTCACTGGTCACTCAGTCCATCATTGGTCACTCATTGGTCACTCATTGGTCACTCATTGGTCACTCATGGTCCCTCAGGGTCACTCAGGGTCACTCAGTGGTCACTCAGTCCATTATTGGTCACTCATGGTCACTCATTGGTCACTCATTGGTCACTCAGCGGTCACTCATTGGTCACTCATTGGTCACTCAGTCCATCAGTGGTCACTTAGCGGTCACTCATTGGTCACTCATGGTCACTCATTGGTCACTCAGGCTCACTCATGGTCACTCAGTGGTCACTCAGCGGTCACTCATTGGTCACTCATTGGTCACTCAGGGGTCACTCAGTGGTCACTCAGTCCATCATTGGTCACTCAGTGGTCACTCAGTGGTCACTCAGGGTCACTCAGTGGTCACTCAGTGGTCACTCAGTGGTCACTCAGGGTCACTCAGTGGTCACTCATTGGTCACTCATTGGTCACTCAGGGTCACTCAGTCCATCATTGGTCACTCAGTGGTCACTCATGGTCACTCATGGTCACTCATGGTCACTCATTGGTCACTCATTGGTCACTCATTGGTCACTCAGTGGTCACTCAGTGGTCACTCAGTGGTCACTCAGTGGTCACTCAGGGTCACTCAGTGGTCACTCACTGCCGGACAGCAGGAAGGCTCCGCTGGGGTCCAGGGCCAGGCAGGTGACGGCGTCCAGGTGAGCGACCATGGAGTGCACGACCTTGCCTGGGAAAGGGGCGGGGTCAGCGTGGGCGTGGCCTGACAGGGTGTGGTCAGTGTGGGGCGTGGCCTGACAGGGTGTGGTCAGTGTGGGGGTGTGGCCTGACAGGGTGTGGTCAGTGTGGGGTGTGATCAGAAAAGGGGGTGGGGCTCAATGCCATGTGGTCATTGAGGGGGTGTGGCCTAAGAGGGTGTGGTCAGCAAAATGGGAGGGGATTATGGGATGGGGGTGTGGTCAGGGAGACCCCTTAATCACCCCAATTACCCCAAATGACCCTAATTACCCTGATTACTCCCTAATGACCCCAATTACCCCCTAATGACCCCAATTACCCCCTAATTACCCCAATTACCCCAATTACCCTAATAACCCCCCTAATGACCCTAATTACCCCATAATTACCCCCATAATGACCCAAATTACCGTAATTACCCCTAATGACCCCTAATTACTCCCTAATGACCCCCAAATGACCCCAATTACCCCCTAATTACCCCAATGACCCCTAATGACCCCCCTAATGACCCCTAATGACCCCAATGACCCCCTAATCACCCCCTAATCACCCTCTAATGATGCCAATTACCCCCAATTACCCCCTATTAACCCCCCTAATGACCCCAATTACCCTAATTACCACCCTAATTACCCATAATTACCCCCTAATTACCCCCAATGACCCTCTAATGACCCCAATTGCCCCCAATTAACCCCCCTTATCACCCCCTAATGACCCCTAATGACCCTAATTACCACCAGATGACCCCTAATTACCCCCTAATCACCCCAATTACCCCTAATTACCCTAATGACCCCAAAATGACCCCAATTACCCCCTAATTACCCCAATGATCCCTAATGACCCCCCTAATGACCTCCTAATGACCCCCAATCACCCTCTAATGATGCCAATTACCCCCAATTACCCCCAATTAACCCCCTAATGACCCCTTATGACCCCAATTACCCTAATTACCACCCTAATTACCCCAATTACCCACTAATTACCCCAATGACCCTCTAATGATCCCAATTACCCCCAATTAACCCCCCTAATCACCCCCTAATGACCCTAATTACCACCCTAATGACCCCTAATGACCCCAATTACCCTAATTACCACCCTAATTACCCCTAATTACCCCCTAATGACCCTAATGACCCTCTAATGACCCCAATTACCCCCCCAATCACCCCCTAATGACCCTAATTACCCCCTAATGACCCCTAATTACCCCCTAATAACCTCCCTAATTACCCCTAATTACCCTAATGACCCCGGCCCCACCTGTGCGGTTGTCCAGGTAGCGGATGGCGCGGTCATCGCTGGCCGTGATGGTCAGCGGCTGCGAGGGGTGAGCGACCACCTGGTTCACCTGGGCACGGCCACCTGCGGGGACACCTGGGGGTCAGGGACACCTGGGGACATTGGGGACACCCAGAGCGACCACCTGGTTCACCTGGGCACGGCCACCTGCGGGGACACCTGGGGTCAGGGACACCTGGGGACATTGGGGACACCCAGAGCGACCACCTGGTTCACCTGGGCACGGCCACCTGCGGGGACACCTGGGGTCAGGGACACCTGGGGACACTGGGGACACCTGGGGACGGTCACAGTGACCACCTGGTTCACCTGGGCACGGCCACCTGCGGGGACACCTGAGGTCAGGGACACCTGGGGACACCTGGGGGTCAGGGACACCTGGTTCACCTGGGCACGGCCACCTGCGGGGACATTGGGGACACCTGGGGACACCTGGGGACGGTCACAGTGACCACCTGGTTCACCTGGGCACGGCCACCTGCGGGGACACCTGGGGTCAGGGACACCTGGGGACACCTGGGGACATTGGGGACACCTGGGGACAGTCACAGTGACCACCTGGTTCACCTGGGCACGGCCACCTGCGGGGACACCTGGGGTCAGGGACACCTGGGGACACCTGGGGACATTGGGGACACCTGGGGACAGTCACAGTGACCACCTGGTTCACCTGGGCACGGCCACCTGCGGGGACACCTGGGGGTCAGGGACACCTGGGGACACTGGGGACATTGGGGACACCTGGGGACACCCAGAGCGACCACCTGGTTCACCTGGGCACGGCCACCTGCGGGGACATTGGGGACATTGGGGACACCTGGGGACACCTGGGGACATTGGGGACACCCAGAGCGACCACCTGGTTCACCTGGGCACGGCCACCTGCGGGGACATTGGGGACATTGGGGACACCTGGGGACACCTGGGGACAGTCACAGTGACCACCTGGTTCACCTGGGCACGGCCACCTGCGGGGACACCTGGGGGTCAGGGACACCTGGGGACATTGGGGACACCTGGGGACACCTGGGGATGGTCACAGTGACCACCTGGTTCACCTGGGCACGGCCACCTGCGGGACACGGGGACATTGGGGACACCTGGGGACACCTGGGGACATTGGGGACACCTGGTTCACCTGGGCACGGCCACCTGTGGGGACACCTGGGGGTCAGGGACACCTGGGGACACCCAGAGCGACCACCTGGTTCACCTGGGCACGGCCACCTGCGGGGACACGGGGACATTGGGGACACCTGGGGACACCTGGGGACATTGGGGACACCTGGTTCACCTGGGCACGGCCACCTGTGGGGACACCTGGGGACATTGGGGACACCTGGGGACACCCAGAGCGACCACCTGGTTCACCTGGGCACGGCCACCTGCGGGGACACCTGGGGACACTGGGGACATTGGGGACACCTGGGGACAGTCACAGCGACCACCTGGTTCACCTGGGCACGGCCACCTGCGGGGACATTGGGGACATTGGGGACACCTGGGGACACCTGGGGACAGTCACAGTGACCACCTGGTTCACCTGGGCACGGCCACCTGCGGGGACATTGGGGACATTGGGGACACCTGGGGACACCTGGGGACGGTCACAGTGACCACCTGGTTCACCTGGGCACGGCCACCTGCGGGGACACGGGGACATTGGGGACACCTGGGGACAGTCACAGTGACCACCTGGTTCACCTGGGCACGGCCACCTGCGGGGACACCTGGGGTCAGGGACACCTGGGGACACCTGGGGACATTGGGGACATTGGGGACACCTGGTTCACCTGGGCACGGCCACCTGCGGGGACACCTGGGGTCAGGGACACCTGGGGACACCTGGGGACACCTGGGGACGGTCACAGTGACCACCTGGTTCACCTGGGCACAGCCACCTGCGGGGACACCTGGGGTCAGGGACACCTGGGGACACCTGGGGACATTGCGGGAGTGGCTCAGGTGACCCTTGGGGACATCAGGGGTGGTCAGGTGGCCCCAGGTGACCCTTGGGGACATTCAGGGGTGGTCAGGTGGCCCCAGGTGACCCTTGGGGACATCAGGGGTGGTCAGGTGGCCCCAGGTGACCCTTGGGAACATCAGGGGTGGTCAGGTGGCCCCAGGTGACCCTTGGGGACATTCAGGGGTGGTCAGGTGGCCCCAGGTGACCCTTGGGGACATCGGGGGTGGTCAGGTGGCCCCAGGTGACCCTTGGGGACATTGCGGGGGATTTCAGGTGACATTTGGGGACCTTGGGGACATTCAGGGGGGGGTTCAGGTAACCCCAGGTGACATCAGGGGGGGGTTCAGGTGACATTTGTGGCCCTTGGGGACGTGGGGGGGTTCAGGTGACATTTGTGGCCCTTGGGGACAAGGGGGGGGGTTCAGGTGACATTTGTGGCCCTTGGGGACGTGGGGGGGGTGACTCACCGCCGTTTGGGGACACCAGGGTGGCCTTGGTGGCCTCGAGGTCGTAGAGGACGGTGGCCCCGGAGCGGAACCCGGCCACCAGGTGCGCCGGCTGGGTGGGGACGAAGGTCACCGAGGTGGGGACACCGTGATCTGCCACGGGGACAGGTGAGGGGACAGCTGTGACACCTGCACAGGTGTGAGCCCAGCGTCCCCACGTCGCTCAGGTGTGTCCCGGTGTGTCCCCAATGTCCCCAGGTGTGTCCCCAATGCCCCCAGGTGTGTCCCCAGTGTCCCCAGGTGTGTCCCCAGCATGCCCAGGTGTGTCCCCAGCTGTCCCCAGGTGTGTCCCCAGTGCCCCCAGGTGTGTCCCCAGTGCCCCCAGGTGTGTCCCCAGTGCCCCCAGGTGTGTCCTCAGGTCACTCAGATGTGTCCCCAGCTGTCCCCAATGTCCCTAGGTGTGTCCTCAGGTCACTCAGATGTGTCCCCAGCTGTCCTCCATGTCCCAGCTGTCCCCAATGTCCCCAGGTGTGTCCCCAATGTCCCCAGGTGTGTCCCCAGTGCCCCCAGGTGTGTCCCCAGCATGCCCAGGTGTGTCCCCAGCTGTCCCCAGGTGTGTCCCCAGCGTCCCCAGGTGTGTCCCCCAATGTCCCTAGGTGTGTCCCGAATGTCCTCAGGGTGTGTCCCCAACACCCCCAGGTGTGTCCCCAATGTCCCCAACGTCCCCAGCTGTGTCCCCAATGCCCCTAGCTGTGTCCCACGTGTGTCCCCAGGTGTGTCCCCAGTGTCCCCAGCTGTCCCAAGTATGTCTCCAGGTGTGTCCCCAGCTGTGTCCCAGGTGTGTCCCCAGCTGTGTCCCAGGTGTGTCCCCAGCTGTCCCAGGTGTGTCCCCATGGCCCCCAGGTGTGTCCCCAGTGTCCCCAGCTGTGTCCCAGGTGTGTCCCCAGCTGTCCCAGCTGTGTCCCCAGGTGTGTCCCTGGTGTCCCCAATGTCCCCAGGTGTCTGTGTGTGTCCCCAGGTGTGTCCCCATGTGTGTCCCCAATGTCCCCAGGTGTGTCCCCGGTGTCCCCGCTCACCTGTGTGCCCGTCCAGGACGCTGAGGCAGGTGCCCGCCGCGGTGCCACCCGCGCTGTCCCCGCGGGGGTCCCAGAGGCGCACGGTGCCATCGGCCGAGCACGAGGCCAGGTGACGCCCGGTGACATCGAAGGCCAGGCCCCAGACGGCGTCGGCGTGGCCATCGAGGACCCCCCGCAGCACCCGCGGGTCTGGGGACAGTGGGGACATTGGGGACATCACTGGGGACATTGGGGGGAATGGGGACAGTGGGGGGAATGGGGACATTGGGGACATGGGGGTGGCATTGTCCCCAAGTACCGCTGTGGCCATCAAGGACCCCCCGCAGCACCCGCGGGTCTGGGGACATTGGGGACATCACTGGGGACAGTGGGGGGATTGGGGACAGTGGGGACATTGGGGACACGGGGGGGATTGGGGACACAGGGGACAGTGGGGGACATTGGGGACACTGAGGGGATTTGGGACATTGGGGACATTGGGGACAGTGGGGACATTGGGGGGATTGGGGACATTGGGGGATTGGGGACATTGGGGACACTGGGGGGACACTGGGGACACTGGGGGGATTGGGGACGTTGGGGACATTGGGGACATCATTGGGGACATCACTGGGGACAGTGGGGGGATTGGGGGGATTGGGGACATGGGGGTGGCATTGTCCCCAAGTACCGCTGTGGCCATCGAGGACCCCCCGCAGCACCCGCGGGTCTGGGGACACGGGGACATTGGGGACATCACTGGGGACATCACTGGGGACAGTGGGGACATTGGGGACATCACTGGGGACATCACTGGGGACAGTGGGGGGATTGGGGGGAATGGGGACATTGGGGACATTGGGGACACTGGGGGGATTGGGGACATGGGGGTGGCATTGTCCCCAAGTACCTCTGTGGCCATCGAGGACCCCCCACAGCACCCGCGGGTCTGGGGACAGTGGGGACATCACTGGGGACAGTGGGGACATTGGGGACATCACTGGGGACATCATTGGGGACATCATTGGGGACATTGGGGACACTGGGGGGATTGGGGACATGGGGGTGGCATTGTCCCCAAGTACCACTGTGGCCATCGAGGACCCCCCACAGCACCCGCGGGTCTGGGGACATGGGGACATTGGGGACATCACTGGGGACACCACTGGGGACATCACTGGGGACAGTGGGGGGATTGGGGACATGGGGGTGGCATTGTCCCCAAGTACCGCTGTGGCCATCGAGGACCCCCCACAGCACCCGCGGGTCTGGGGACATGGGGACATTGGGGACATTGGGGACACTGGGGGGAATAGGGACACTGGGGACAGTGGGGACACGGGGCGGATTGGGGACACAGGGGACAGTGGGGGACATTGGGGACACTGAGGGGATTGGGGACACGGGGACATTGGGGACATCACTGGGGACAGTGGGGACAGTGGGGACATGGGGGTGGCATTGTCCCCAAGTACCGCTGTGGCCATCGAGGACCCCCCGCAACACCCGCGGGTCTGGGGACACGGGGGACATTGGGGACATCACTGGGGACAGTGGGGACACTGGGGGGATTGGGGACACGGAGACATTGGGGACATCACTGGGGACAGTGGGGACACTGGGGGGATTGGGGACACTGGGGGGATTGGGGACATTGCGGACACTGGGGACACCGAGGACACCAGAGACATTGGGGACATTGGGGACACTGGGGGTAGCATTGTCCTCACGTCCCCAGTGCCACCACCCCCCCGTGCCCCCATGTCCCCAGGTGCCCCTGTGTCCTCCCCAAGTGTCCCTGATGTCCCCAGGTGCCACCTCACCCCGGTGTCCCTGCTGTCCCTGGTGTCCCCGCTGTCCCCAGTGTCCCTGGTGTCCCCAAGTGCCACCTCACCCCGCTGTCCCTGGTGTCCCCGCTGTCCCTGGTGTCCCCGCTGTCCCCAGTGTCCCCACTGTCCCCAGGTGCCACCTCACCCCGCTGTCCCTGGTGTCCCCGCTGTCCCAGGTGTCCCCAATGTCCCCGCTGTCCCCAATGTACCCGCTGTCCCCAGTGTCCCCAATGTCCCCAGGTGCCACCTCACCCCAGTGTCCCTGCTGTCCCTGGTGTCCCCGCTGTCCCCAATGTCCCTACTGTCCCCAGTGTCCCCGCTGTCCCCAGGTGCCACCTCACCCCGCTGTCCCCGCTGTCCCCGCTGTCCCCAGGTGCCACCTCACCCCGCTGTCCCCAGGTGTCCCCAGGTGTCCCCAGGTGTCCCCAGGTGCCACCCACCGTAGCCGTCGTAGGGGTCGCTGTCCAGCCCGGGCAGGCGCCAGCAGCGGATCCGAGCGTCCACCCCGGCACTGCAGCACAGCCCGGAGCCACCGCTGTCACCTGTGTCACCTGTGTCACCTGGGTCACCTGCCGCCACCGCCACCGCCAGCACTGGGCCCCTGCGTGGGGACAAGGGGACAGAAATGACACCGCTGTCACCGCTGTCACCTGGGTCACTGTCACCGCCAGCACTGGGCCCCTGTATGGGGACAAGGGGACAGAAATGACACCGGTGTCACCGCTGTCACCGGTGTCACCTGGGTCACTGTCACCGCCAGCACTGGGCCCCTGCGCGGGGACAAGGGGACAGAAATGACACCGGTGTCACCGCTGTCACCTGGGTCACCTGCCGCCACCGCCACCGCCAGCACCGGGCCCCTGTGTGGGGACAAGGGGACAGAAATGACACCAGTGTCACCGCTGTCACCGGTGTCACCTGCCGCCACCGCCACCGCCAGCACCGGGCCCCTGGGCGGGGACAAGGGGACAGAAATGACACCTGTGTCACAGGTGTCACCGGTGTCACCTGCCGCCACCGCCACTGCCAGCACAGGGCCCCTAGGAGGGGACAAGGGGACAGAAATGACACCGGTGTCACCGGTGTCACCGCTGTCACCTGGGTCACTGTCACTGCCAGCACTGGGCCCCTGTGCGGGACAAGGGGACAGAAATGACACCGGTGTCACCGCTGTCACCTGGGTCACTGTCACCGCCAGCACTGGGCCCCTGTATGGGGACAAAGGGACAGAAATGACACCGGTGTCACCGCTGTCACCGGTGTCACCTGGGTCACCTGCCGCCACCGCCACCGCCAGCACCGGGCCCCTGTGTGGGGACAAGGGGACAGAGATGACACCGGTGTCACCGCTGTCACCGGTGTCACCTGCCGCCACCGCCACTGCCAGCACAGGGCCCCTAGGAGGGGACAAGGGGACAGAAATGACAATGGTGTCACCACTGTCACTGCCAGCACCAGCACAGAGCCCCTGTGCAGGGACAAGGGGACAAAAATGACAATGGTGTCACTGGTGTCACCACTGTCACCTGGGTCACTGCCAGCACAGGGCCCCTGCACGGGGACAACGGGACAGAAATGACACCGGTGTCACCTGTGCCACCACTGTCACTGCCGGCACAGGGCCCCTGCGTGGGGACAAGGGGACAGAAATGACAATGGTGCCACCGGTGTCACCTGGGTCACGGCTGTCACTGCCAGCACTGGGCCCCTGTGCGGGACAAGGGGACAGAAATGACAATGGTGCCACCGGTGTCACCTGGGTCACGGCTGTCACTGCCAGCACTGGGGCCCTGCACGGTGACAAAGGGACAGAAATGACACTGGTGCCACCTGTGCCACCACTGTCACTGCCAGCACCGGGCCCCTGTGCGGGGACAAGGGGACAGAAATGACAATGGTGCCACCGGTGTCACCGCTGTCACTGCCACCGCCAGCACAGAGCCCCTGCACGGTGACAAAGGGACAGAAATGACAATGGTGTCACCAATGTCACCGCTGTCACCTGTGTCACTGCCAGCACTGGGCCCCTGTGCGGGGACAAGGGGACAGAAATGTCACCGGTGTCACCACTGTCACTGCCAGCACAGAGCTCCTGCGCGGGGACAAGGGGACAGAAATGACAATGGTGCCACCGCTGTCACTGCCAGCACTGGGGCCCTGCATGGTGACAAAGGGACAGAAGTGACACAGGTGTCACCTGTGCCACTGCCAGCACCAGCACAGAGCTCCTGCATGGGGACAAAGGGACAGAAATGACACCGCTGTCACCTGTGCCACTGCCAGCACCAGCACAGAGCTCCTGCACGGTGACAAAGGGACAGAAATGACACCGGTGTCACCTCTGTCACTGCCAGCACCAGCACAGAGCTCCTGCATGGGGACAAAGGGACAGAAATGACACCGCTGTCACCTGTGCCACTGCCAGCACCAGCACAGAGCTCCTGCACGGTGACAAAGGGACAGAAATGACACCGGTGTCACCTCTGTCACTGCCAGCACCAGCACAGAGCTCCTGCATGGGGACAAAGGGACAGAAGTGACACCGGTGTCACCTCTGTCACCTGTGTCACTGCCAGGCCCCTGGGACGGTGACAAAGGGACAGAAATCCCAACACAACCACAGCCAGGTGACACCAAGGTGATGATGAGGGTGACAGAGGTGACAAAGTGACAAAAACCAGGAATAAACCCAAAACCAGCAATGTGACACTGAGCTGGCACTGAGGTGACACTGAGGTGACAAAGTGACAAAAAACAGGAACAAAGCCACAACCACTAAGGTGACAATGAAGGTGACCCCGAGGTGACAATGAGGTGACACTGAAGTGACAATGAGATGACACTGAGGTGACAATGAGGTGACACAGATGTGACTCTGAGGTGACACTGAGCTGGCACTGAGGTGACACTGAGGTGACAAGTGACAAAAACCAGGAATAAAGCCACAACCACTAAGATGACAATGAAGGTGACAATGAGATGACAATGAGGTGACACTGAGGTGACACAGAGGTGACACTGAGGTGACAATGAGGTGACACTGAGGTGACAGGTGATAAAGTGACAAAAACAGGAATAAAGCCACAACCATTAAGGTGACAATGAAGGTGACAATGAAGGTGACAATGAGATGACAATGAGGTGACACTGAGGGGACACAGAGGTGACCCCGAGGTGACAATGAAGGTGACACCGAGGTGACACTGAGGTGACACTGAGGTGACACTGAGGTGACTCTGAGGTGACACTGAGGTGACACTGAAATGACAAGGAGGTGACCCTGAGGTGACAGAGAGGTGACAAAGTGACAAAACCCAGGAATAAAGCCACAACCACTGAGGTGACAATGAAGGTGACCACGAGGTGACCCTGAGGTGACAATGAGGTGACACTGAAGTGACAATGAGGTGACACAGATGTGACTCTGAGGTGACACTGAGCTGGCACTGAGGTGACAGAGAGGTGACAAAGTGACAAAAAACAGGAATAAAGCCACAACCACTAAGGTGACAATGAGATGGCAATAAGGTGACAATGAAGTGACATTGAGGTGACACAGAGATGACACTCAGGTGACACTGAGGTGACAATGAGGTGACACAGATGTGACTCTGAGGTGACACTGAGCTGGCACTGAGGTGACACAGAGGTGACAAAGTGACAAAAAACAGGAATAAAGCCACAACCACTAAGGTGACAATGAAGGTGACATTGAAGCTGACCCCGAGGTGACAATGAGGTGACAATGAAGTGACAAGGTGACACTGAGGTGACAAGGTGACACTGAGGTGACAAGGTGACACACCTGTGCCCGCGGAAGGCGTACACCGGCTCCACGTCCAGCGCCGCGCTCCTGAGGGGACAAAAGGTGACAAAAGGTGACAAAAGGTGACAAACGGTGACAAACGGTGACAAACGGCGACAGCGGCGCCCCCGGCGCTGCCACCACCCCCTGTCACCCCCTTGTCACCCCCCTGTCACCCACTTCTTGGGGACAAGTGGCTTCTGCAGGTTCCAGAGCTTGAGGGTGGCGTCCTCGGAGGCTGTCACCAGCGCCGGGTGACAAGGGACAAAGGCCAGCGCCCGCACGGCGTCGTAGTGGCTGCGCAGCGTCAGGCGCGGGCTCCAGCTGCGCCTCGGGGACAGCGGCGCGCCCGGGGACACCTGGGGACACGAGGTGGCACTTGGGGACAGTCTGGGGACAGTCTGGGGACAGTCTGGGGACAGTCTGGGGACACTGTGGGGACATTGATGTCAGGCTCCAGCTGCGCCTCGGGGACAGCGGCACGCCCGGGGACACCTGGGGACAGAGGGGACACTTGGGGACACTTGGGGACAGTCTGGGGACAGTCTGGGGACAGTCTGGGGACACTGTGGGGACATTGATGTCAGGCTCCAGCTGCGCCTCGGGGACAGCGGCGCGCCCGGGGACACCTGGGGACACGTGGTGGCACTTGGGGACAGTCTGGGGACACTCTGGGGACACGTGGGGACACTGGGATATGGAGATATTGGGATATGGTGGCACTTGGGGACACTCTGGGACATTGATGTCAGGCTCCAGCTGTGCCTCGGGGACAGCGGCGCGCCCGGGGACACCTGGGGACAGAGGGGACACCAAGGGACACTTGGGGACAGTCTGGGGACAGTCTGGGGACAGTCTGGGGACACTTGGGGACACTCTGGGGACACTCTGGGGACACTCTGGGGACATTGATGTCAGGCTCCAGCTGCGCCTTGGGGACAGCGGCGCGCCCGGGGACACCTGGGGACACCGGGGACACTTGGGGACACTTGGGGACAGTCTGGGGACACTGAGACATTGGGATATAGCGATATGGGGACACTTGGGGACACCCTGGGGACATTGATGTCAGGCTCCAGCTGCGCCTCGGGGACAGCGGCGCGCCCGGGGACACCTGGGGACACCGGGGACACCAAGGGACACTTGGGGACACTCTGGGGACACTCTGGGGACAGTCTGGGGACACTCTGGGGACACTCTGGGGACATTGATGTCAGGCTCCAGCTGCGCCTCGGGGACAGCGGCGCGCCCGGGGACACCTGGGGACACCGGGGACACCAGGGACACTTGGGGACACTTGGGGACACTCTGGGGACACGTGGGGACACTGGGACATTGGGATATAGCGATATGGGGACACTTGGGGACACTCTGGGGACACTCTGGGGACACTCTGGCGCGCCCGGGGACACCTGGGGACACCGGGGACACGTGGTGGCACTTGGGGACACTTGGGGACAGTCTGGGGACAGTCTGGGGACACTCTGGGGACACTTGGGGACAGTCTGGGGACATTGATCTCAGGCTCCAGCTGTGCCTCGGGGACAGTGGCACACCCGGGGACACCTGGGGACACCGGGGACACGTGGTGGCACTTGGGGACACTGGGACATTGGGATATGGTGGCATTTGGGGACACTTGGGGACACTCTGGGGACACTTGGGGACACTCTGGGGACATAGGGATGGGGCAGTGGGACCATGGTGGCTCTTGGGGACACTCAGGACATGCAGAGGTGGCACTTGGGGACACTGAGGACAGGCAGAGGTAGCACTTGGGGACACTCTGGGGACACAGGAATGGGGCAGCAGGGCTGTGGTGGCACTTGGGGACACTGAGGAGGGGCAGAGGTGGCACTGGGGACACTCAGGACACGCAGAGGTGGCACTTGGGGACACTGAGGACACAGAGGTGGCATTGGGGACACTGAGGACACAGAGGTGGCACTGGGGACACTGAGGACACAGAGGTGGCACTTGGGGACACTGAGGAGGGGCAGAGGTGGCACTGGGGACACTGAGGACACGCAGAGGTGGCACTTGGGGACACTGAGGACACACAGAGGTGGCACTTGGGGACACTGAGGACAAGCAGAGGTGGCACTTGGGGACACTGAGGACAAGCAGAGGTGTCACTGGGGACACTGAGGACACAGAGGTGGCACTTGGGGACACTGAGGAGGGGCAGAGGTGGCACTGGGGACACTGAGGGCACGCAGAGGTGGCACTGGGGACACTCAGGACACACAGAGGTGGCACTTGGGGACACTGAGGACAGGCAGAGGTGGCACTTGGGGACACTGAGGACACAGAGGTGGCACTGGGGACACTGAGGACACGCAGAGGTGGCACTTGGGGACACTGAGGACACGCAGAGGTGGCACTTGGGGACACTCAGGACACAGAGGTGGCACTTGGGGACACTGAGGACACAGAGGTGGCATTGGGGACACTGAGGACACAGAGGTGGCATTGGGGACACTCAGAACACACAGAGGTGGCACTGGGGACACTGAGGACACGCAGAGGTGGCACTTGGGGACACTGAGGACACGCAGAGGTGGCACTTGGGGACACTGAGGACACGCAGAGGTGGCACTTGGGGACACTGAGGACACAGAGGTGGCACTGGGGACACTGAGGACACAGAGGTGGCACTCACGTCACCGCCGTCGTTGTCATTTGTCACCGTCAGCTCCGCCAGGTCCCCGAGGCCGTCCAGGGCCAGCGCCTCGGCAGGGACACCCGGGGACCCTGGGGACACAGGGGACAGAGGGGACAGTGGGGACAGGGACACCCGGGGACCCTGGGGACACAGGGGACAGAGGGGTGGCCTTGGGGACACAGGGGACAATGGGGACAGAGGGGACAATGGGGACAGTGGGGACAAGGACACCGGGGTGGCCTTGGGGACAGAGGGGACAATGGGGACAGGGACACCCGGGGTGGCCTTGGGGACAATGGGGACACTGGGGACAGGGACACCCGGGGACCCTGGGGACAATGGGGACAGTGGGGACAGGGACACTGGGGTGGCCTTGGGGACAGAGGGGACAGGGACACCCGGGGACCCTGGGGACAGTGGGGACAGAGGGGACAGGGACACCCGGGGACCGTGGGGACACAGGGGACAATGGGGACAATGGGGACAGGGACACCCGGGGACCCTGGGGACACAGGGGACAGTGGGGACAGGGACACCGGGGTGGCCTTGGGGACACAGGGGACAATGGGGACAGGGACACCCAGGGACCCTGGGGACACTGGGGACAGGGACACCCGGGGACCCTGGGGACACTGGGGACAGTGGGGTGGCCTTGGGGACACAGGGGACAATGGGGACACAGGGGACAGAGAGGACAATGGGGACAATGACACCGGGGTGGCCTTGGGGACAGCAGGGACACCCAGAGACCCTGGGGACAGAGGGGACAGAGGGGACAATGACATCAGGGTGGCCTTGGGGACACAGGGACCCCCCTGGGTGACACAGGTGACATTGATGACACAGGTGACACGAGTGACAGGGGTGGCACAGGTGACAGAGGTGACACAGATGGCACAGGTGACAGGGGTGACAGGGGTGACAGGGGTGACAGGCGTGTCCTCACCTTCAGGTGGCCGCGGTGGCCGCGGTGGCGCGAGGTCCCCGTCCCGCAGGTGGCACCGGTGGCTCTCTGGGACAAAGGGGGGAGGGGTCAGGACGTGTCCCCAAGCTGTCCCCAGGGTGTCCCCAGGCTCACCTCTGATGTCCCCAGGTGTCCCCAGGTGTCCCCAAGTGTCCCCAAGGTGTCCCCAAATGTCCCCAAGTGTCCCCAAGGTGTCCCCAGGTGTCCCCAAGTGTCCCCAAGGTGTCCCCAAATGTCCCCAAGTGTCCCCAAGGCGTCCCCAGGTGTCCCCAAGTGTCCCCAGCTGTCCCCAGGCTCACCTCTGATGTCCCCAAGGTGTCCCCAAGGTGTCCCTAAGTGTCCCCAAGGTGTCCCCAAATGTCCCCAAGTGTCCCCAAGGTGTCCCCAGGTGTCCCCAAATGTCTCCAGGTGTCCCCAGGCTCACCTCTGATGTCCCCAAGGTGTCCCCAAGGTGTCCCCGGGCTCACCTCTGATGTCCCCAGGTGTCCCCAGGCTCACCTCTGATGTCCCCAGGTGTCCCCAGGTGTCCTCAGGTGTCCCCAGGCTCACCTCTGATGTCCCCAGGTGTCCCCAGGTGTCCCCAGCTGTCCCCAGGTGTCCCCAGGCTCACCTCTGATGTCCCCAGGTGTCCCCAAGGTGTCCCCAAGCTCACCTCTGATGTCCCCAGGTGTCCCCAAGGTGTCCCCAGGTGTCCCCAGGCTCACCTCTGATGTCCCCAGGTGTCCCCAGGTGTCCCCAAATGTCCCCAAGGTGTCCCCAGGCTCACCTCTGATGTCCCCAGGTGTCCCCAGGTGTCCCCAGCTGTCCCCAGGTGTCCCCAGGCTCACCTCTGATGTCCCCAGGTGTCCCCAAGGTGTCCCCAAGCTCACCTCTGATGTCCCCAGGTGTCCCCAAGGTGTCCCCAGGTGTCCCCAGGTGTCCCCAGGCTCACCTCTGATGTCCCCAAGGTGTCCCCAAGGTGTCCCCGGGCTCACCTCTGATGTCCCCAGGTGTCCCCAAGGTGTCCCCAGGTGTCCCCAGGCTCACCTCTGATGTCCCCAGGTGTCCCCAAGGTGTCCCCAGGTGTCCCCAGGCTCACCTCTGATGTCCCCAGGTGTCCCCAAGGTGTCCCCAGGTGTCCCCAGGAAGTCGAACTCGCCCAGGGCGTCCTCCGAGTCCTCCTCATCTTCATCCTCCTCCTCCTCCTCCTCGGGGACCTTGGGGACACCCTGGGGACAAAGGGACACCGGGCTCAGGCTGGGGACAGCAGGGGACAACAGGGGACAAAAAAGGGACAAAAAAGGGACAAAAAATGGGACAAAAAATGGGACAAAAAAGGGACAAAAAAGGGAAAAAAAAGGGAAAAAAAGGGAAAAAAAGGGACAAAAAATGGGACAAAAAGGAGAAAAAAGGGAGAAAAAAGGGACAAAAAAAGGGACAAAAAAGGGACAAAAAGGGAGAAAAAAGAAAAAAAAGGGACAAAAAAAGGGGACAAAAAAGGAGAAAAAAAAGGAGAAAAAAGGAACAAAAAAGGGACAAAAAAGGGACAAAAAAGGAGAAAAAAAAGGAGAAAAAAAGGGACAAAAAAGGAGAAAAAAAGGGAGAAAAAAGAAAAAAATGGGGGGAAAAAGCAGAAAAAAGGGACAAAAAGGGACAAAAAAGGGACAAAAAGGCAAAAAAAAGGACAAAAATGGCAAAAGGAGATGAAAATGACCAGAAAAGGGACAAAAAAAGGAGAAAAAAGAGAGAAGAAAACAAAAAAAAGGACAAAGAGGGACTGAAAAGGGACAAAATTCCCCAAAATGCCCTAAAATCCCCCCAAATCCTGAAAAATCCTCCCCAAATCCCCAAAAATCCCCTAAAATTCCTGAAAAATTCCCCAAAATCCTCCCAAAATTCCCCAAAATGCCCTAAAATTCCCCCAAATCCTCTAAAATCCTCCCAAAATTCCCCAAAATCCTCCCCAAATTCCCCAAAATCCCCTAAAATCCTCCCAAAATCTCCTAAAATCCTCCCAAATCCCCCAAAATTCACCCCAAATTTCCTAAAATTCCCCTAAAAACCGCTAAAAATCACCCTAAAATCCTCCCAAAATCCCCCCAAAATCCCCCCAAATTTCCCAAAATCCTCTCAAAATTCCCCAAAATCCCCTAAAATCCCCCAAATTCCCTAAAATTCCCCCAAATGCTCCCCAAATTCCCTAAAATTCCCCCAAATGCTCCCAAAATCCCCTAAAAACCCCTAAAATTCCCCCAAAATCCCCTAAAATCCTGCCAAAATTCCCTAAAATTCCCCAAAATCCTCCCCAAAACCTCCCAAAATGCCCTAAAATCCTCCCCAAATTCCCCAAAATCCTCCCAAAATCCTCCCAAAATTCCCCCAAATCCCCTAAAATTCCCCTAAATTCCTCCCAAAATCCCCCAAAATCCTCCCCAAATTTCCTAAAATTCCCCTAAAAACTGCTAAAAAACACCCTAAAATCCTCCCAAAATCCTCCCAAAATCCCCTAAATTTCCCAAAATCCTCCAAAAATCCTTCAAAATTCCCCCAAAATCCTCCCAAAATTCTCCAAAATTCCCCCAAATCCTCCCCAAATTCCCCAAAATCCTCCCAAAATTCCCCAAAATCCCCCCAAATTCCCCAAAATCCTCCCCAAATTCCCCAAAATCCTCCCAAAATCCTCCCCAAATTCCCCAAAATCCTCCCCAAATTCCCCAAAATCCTCCCAAAATTCTCCAAAATTCCCCAAAATCCTCCAAAATTCCCCCAAATCCCCTAAAATTCCTCCAAAATCCCCCCAAAATTCCCCCAAATCCTCCCCAAATCCCCCAAAATTCCCCCAAAATTCTCCAAAATTCCCCAAAATCCTCCCAAAATCCTCCCCAAAATTCCCCCAAAATTCCCCAAAATCCCCTAAAATTCCCCAAATTCCTCCCAAAGTTCCCCCAAATCCCCCAAAATCCTCCCAAAATGCCCTAAAATTTCCCCAAGTCCTCTAAAATCCTCCCAACATTCCCCAAAATTCCCTAAAATTCACCAAAATTCCCCAAAATTCCCCCAAAATCCCCTAAAATCCTCCCAAAATCCCCCAAAATTTCCTAAAATTCCCCTAAAAACCGCTAAAAATCACCCTAAAATCCTCCCAAAATTCCCCAAATTTCCCAAAATTCCCCCAAAATTCCCCCAATTCCCGGTCGGGCCCGACCTTGGCCCTGCGGCGGGCGGGGGTGGGGGAGGGGCTCTCGGGCTCCTCCTCCTCGTCGCTGTCGTCCTCGGGGGGGGAGGGGCTGAGCCCCCCCTGCGGCTCCTTCCCGGCGTTCCTGGGGGGAGAAAAAGTGGGAAAAAATTCCCAAAAATGTCCAAAAAGGAGGAAAAAAAGGAAAATAAAATAGTAAAAAAAATCGCGTTAAAAAAAAAACCAAAAAACGCAGAAAATTTTTGGGTTTTTAGAGAAATCCTAAAAATTGGCTGAAAAAATCCCAAATTTCACCAAAAAAACCTCGAAATTCTCCAAAATTACCCCCAAAAATCGCTTTAAAAAAACCCCAATCCCATAAAAAAAAATTTAAGAAAAATATCCCAAAATTCCAACAAAAACACTTTAAAAAAACCCCAAATTCCAGCAGAAATGAGCCCAAAAATCCCAGAATGAAACACCAAAAAACCCCAAAATTACTCTAAAATTCCCCCCAAAATTCCCTAAAAATCCCCCAAAATCCCCACCAAAAAACTCTAAAAAAACCCAAAAATCCCCTAAAAAATCCCCCCAAAATTCCCTAAAAACCCCAAAATCCCACCAAAAAAACCCCCCTAAAATCCCTAAAAAAACCAAAAAATCCCTAAAAATCCTAAATCCCCTAAAAATCCAAAATCCCTTTAAAATCCCCCCCCAAAATCCCTAAAAATTCCCCCCCAAAATTAAAAATCCAAAAAAAAATTTCCTAAAAACCCCAAAATCCCCCCCCAAAAAAATCCCAAAATCTCCATAAATTCCCTAAAAATCCCCCAAAATTCCCTAAAAAATTCCCCAAAAAACCCAAATTCCCACCAAAAAAACCCCAAAAATCTGTAAAAAACTGCCCAAAAACCCCAAATCTCCCCCAAAAAACCCCCAAAATCTCCATAAATTCCCTTAAAATCCCCCAAAACCTCCTTAAAAACCCCAAAAATCTCTAAAAAACCCCCCAAAACCCCAAATCTCCCCCAAAAAACCCCCAAAATCTCTAAAAATCCCCCCAAATCCCCCCAAAAATCCCCAAAACCCCCAAATCTCCCCCAAAAAACCCCCAAAAGTTCCCTAAAAATCCCAAAAAAATCCCCCAAAACCCTAAATTCCCCCCCAAAATACCCTAAAAAACCCAAATTCCCCACAAAAAAACCCCAAAAATGTCTAAAAAACCCCCCAAAAATTCACCAAAAACCCCAAATTCCCACCAAAAAACCCCCAAAATCTCTAAAAATCCCCAAAAATCCCCACCAAAAAACCCCCAAAAATCTCTAAAAAACCCCCAAAATCCCCTAAAAAATCCCAAAAAATTCCCTAAAACCCCCAAATTCCCACTAAAAAAAAACCCAAAAATGTCTAAAAAACCCCCCAAAAATTCCCTAAAAACCCCAAATTCCCACCAAAAAACCCCCAAAAATCCCTAAAAATCCCCTAAAAATCCCCCAAAACCCCAAAATCCCACCAAAAAAACCCCAAAAATCTCTAAAAACCCCCAAAAAACCCCTAAAACCCCCCCAAAAATTCCCTAAAAACCCCAAATTCCCACCAAAAAACCCCCAAAAATCTCTAAAAAACCCCCCAAAAATTCCCTACAAACCCCAAATCGCCCCCCAAAAAACCCCCAAAAAATCTCCATAAATTCCCTAAAAATCCCCCCAAAACCTCCTTAAAAACCCCAAAATCTCTAAAAAACCCCAAAAACCCCCTAAAAATTCCCCAAAAACCCCAAATCTCCCCCAAAAAACCCCCAAAAGTTCCCTAAAAATCCCCAAAAAAATTCCCCAAAAACCCCAAAATCCCCACCAAAAAACCCCCAAAAATCTGTAAAAAACCCCCCAAAACCCCCAAATTCCCACCAAAAAAACCCCAAAAATCCCTAAAAATCCCCTAAAAATTCACCAAAACCCCCAAATCCCCACCAAAAAACCCCCCAAAAATCCCTAAAAATCCCCTAAAAATCCCCCAAAAGCCCCAAATTCCCACCAAAAAACCCCCAAAAATCTCTAAAAAACCCCCCAAAAATTCCCTAAAAACCCCAAATCCCCCCCAAAACAACCCCAAAAATTCCCAAAAATTCCCAAAAATTCCCAAAAATTCCCGGAATTCCCGGATGTGGCCCCGAACCTCTGGATCTGCTCCTCGATTCTGCGCAGCAGCAGCGACTCGGCCGCCGGGGGAGGGGAGGGGGGGCTGGGGGGGGCTCCCGGAATTCCAGAAATTTCTGGAATTTCCAGAATTCCCGAGGGATTTCCCGGAATTCCCGAGGGATTTCCCGGAATTCCCGAGGGATTTCCGGGAATTCCGCGGCCCAGCAGCGCCCGGAGGCGCCGGGAGCGCATGTCCAGGATGGTGTCGCTGTAACCGAGCTCCTCCAGGTACCTGAGAAAGGAAAATTCCGGAAAAAAATTATGGGATTGGGGAGAGGGGAAAGAGCTCCAGGGGGTGGGGAGAGGTTCTGGAGGAATGGGGAGCATTTCCTAAAAATTCACCACAAAAATTCCCAAAATTTCCCCAAAAATTCCCATGAAAATTGCCAAAAAATTCCCCAAAATTCCCATGAAAATTGCCAAAAAATTCCTCAAAAATTCCCATGAAAATTCCCCCAAAATTCCCGTGAAAATGTGAAAAATTCCCATGAAAATTCCCGAGGGAATGTGGAAAAATTCCCATGAAAATTCCCATGAAAATGTGGAAAATTCACGTGAAAATTCCCAAAAAATTCCCTGAAAATTGCCCAAAAATTCCCTGAAAATTCCTCAAAAATTCCCTGAAAATTCCCTAAAAATTCCCTGAAAATTCCTCAAAAATTCCCTGAAAATTCCCCAAAAATTCCCTGAAAATTCCCTAAAAATTCCCTGAAAATTCCTCAAAAATTCCCTGAAAATTCCAAAAAAATTTCCTGAAAATTCCCCAAAAATTCCTCTGAAAATGTGAAAAACTCCCATGAAAATTCCCAAAAAATTCCCTTCAAAATGTGAGAAATTCCCATGAAAATTGCCAAAAAATTCCCATGAAAATTCCCAAAAAATTCTCTTGAAAATTCCCAAAAAATTCTCTTGAAAATTTCCCCAAAATTCCTGTGAAATTGTGAAAAATTCTCATGAGAATTCCACAAAAAGTCCCGTTAAAATTCCCATGAAAATTCCTCAAAAATTCCCTGAAAATTATTGTGAAAATGTGAAAAATTCCCATGAAAATTCCCATGAAAATTTGTAAAAATTCCCAGGAAAATTCCCCAAAATTTCCTGTGAAAATGTGAAAAAATTCCCATGAAAATTCCTCAAAAATTTCCTTCAAAATGTGAGAAATTCCCATGAAAATTGCCAAAAATTTCCATGAAAATTCCCCAAAATTCCCTGAAAATTCCTGTGAAAATGTGAAAAATTCCCATGAGAATTTCCCCCAAATTCCCATGAAAATTCCCCCAAAATTCCCATGAAAATTCCCCCAAAATTCCCATGAAAATGTGGAAAATTCCCCCAAAATTTCCATGAAAATTCCCAAAAAATTCCTGTGGAAATGGGAAAAATTCCTGGGAAAATTCCCCAAAAATTCCCATGGAAATGTGAAAAATTCACATGAAAATTCCCTAAAAATTCCAAAAAAATTCCTGTGAAAATTCCCCAAAAATTCCCATGAAAATGTGAAAAATTCCTGGGAAGATTCCCACGAAAATGGGAAAAATTCCCATGAAAATTCCCCCAAAATTCCCATGAAAATTCCCAAAAAATTCCCTGAAAATTCCCCAAAAAGTCCCTGAAAATTCCCATGAAAATTGCCAAAAAATTCCCCAAAAATTCCCATGAAAATTCCCATGAAAATTCCCTGAAAATTCCTCAAAAATTCCCATGAAAATTGCCCAAAAATTCCCATGAAAATTTCCCAAAAATTCCCTTCAAAATGTGAGAAATTCCCATGAAAATTGCCAAAAAATTCCCATGAAAATTCCCCAAAATTCCCTGAAAATTCCTGTGAAAATGTGAAAAATTCTCATGAGAATTCCCCAATAATTCCCGTGAAAATGTGAAAAATTCCCGGGAAAATTCCCAAAAAATTCCCATGAAAATGTGAAAAATTCCTGGGAAGATTCCCACGAAAATGGGAAAAATTCCCATGAAAATTCCCCCAAAATTCCCATGAAAATTCCCCCAAAATTCCCATGAAAATTCCCCAAAAATTCCCTGAAAATTCCCCAAAAATTCCCCAAAAATTCCCATGAAAATTCCCTGAAAATTCCCTAAAAATTCCCTGAAAATTCCTCAAAAATTCCCATGAAAATTCCCCCAAAATTCCCATGAAAATTCCCAAAAAATTCCCTGAAAATTCCCATGAAAATTGCCAAAAAATTCCCCAAAAATTCCCATGAAAATTCCCTAAAAATTCCCTGAAAATTCCCTGAAAATTCCCTAAAAATTCCCTGAAAATTCCTCAAAAATTTCCTGAAAATTCCTCAAAAATTTCCTGAAAATTCCTCAAAAATTCCCTGAAAATTCCTCAAAATTCCCTGAAAATTCCTGTGAAAATGTGAAAAATTCTCATGAAAATTCCCATGAAAATTCCCCAAAATTCCCTGAAAATTCCTGTGAACATGTGAAAAATTCTCATGAAAATTCCCCCAAAATTCCCACGAAAATTCCCCAAAATTCTGTGAAAATTCCTGTGAAAATGTGAAAAATTCTCATGAGAATTTCCCCCAAATTCCCATGAAAATCTGAAGAATTCCCGTGAAAATGTGAAAAATTCCCATGAAAATTCCCCCCAAATTCCCATGAAAATGTGGAAAATTCCCCCAACATTCCCATGAAAATTCCCCCAAAATTCCCATGAAAATTCCCAAAAAATTCCTGGGAAAATTCCCCAAAAATTCCCATGGAAATGTGAAAAATTCACATGAAAATTCCCTAAAAATTCCCAAAAAATTCCTAAAAAATTCCTGTGAAAATTCCTCAAAAATTCCCATGAAAATGTGAAAAATTCCTGGGAAGATTCCCACGAAAATGGGAAAAATTCCCATGAAAATTCCCCCAAAATTCCCATGAAAATTCCCAAAAAATTCCCTGAAAATTCCCAAAAAATTCTCCAAAAATTCCCCAAAAATTCCCATGAAAATTCCTCAAAAATTCCCCAAAAATTCCCATGAAAATTCCCTAAAAATTCCCTGAAAATTCCTCAAAAATTCCCTGCAAATTCCCTAAAAATTCCCTGAAAATTCCTCAAAAATTCCCATGAAAATTGACAAAAAATTCCCTGAAAATTCCCCAAAAATTCCCTGAAAATTCCCCAAAAATTCCCGTGAAAATGTGGAAAATTCCCCCAAAATTCCCATAAAAATTCCCAAAAAATTCCCCCCAAAACTCCGGTGAAAATGTGAAAAATTCTCATGAAAATTCTCCCAAAATTCCTGTGAAAATTCCCAGGAAAAATCTCAAAAAATTCCCATGAAAATGTGAAAAATTCCCATGAAAATTTCCTGAAAATTCCCGTGAAAATGTGAAAAAATCCCGGGAAAATTCCCCTAAAAATTCCCATGAAAATTCCCCAAAAATTCCTCTGAAAATTCTCCAAAAATTCCCATGAAAATTCCAAAAAAATTCCCATAAAAATCTGAAAAATTCCCATGAAAATTCCCCCAAAATTCCCGTGAAAATTCCCCAAAAAATTCCCATGAAAATATGAAAAATTCGCATCAAAATGTGAAAAATTCCTACAAAAATCCTGGAAAAATCCCGCAAAAAATCATGAAAAAATTTCCACAAAAATCCTGGGGAAAATTCCCCAGAAAATCCCTGCAAAAATCCCACAAAGATCTTGGAAAAATCCCCACCAAAATCTTGAAAAAAATCCACAATAATTAAAAAAAAAAAAAACACCAAAAATTCCAAGAAAACTCCACGAAAATTGTCCCAAAAAAAACCCCAAAAATCATCAAAAATCCTCCCAAAAATTCCACAAAATCACCAAAATCCTCTGAAAAATCCTGCAAAAAATTCCACAAAAATCCCCCAAAATTGCCCTAAAAATCCCCAAACCCTCCCTGACCCCAAATCCCCCAAAAATCCCCAACAAAATCCCCAAAATTGCCCAAAATTCCCAAATTTTGGAGCCCTCACTGGCGCAGGAGCTGCCTCCCCTCCTTCCAGGCTCCCTCCAGCTCCACGGGGCCGTTGGACACTGAGGGGGGAAAAAAGGGGGTGAGAAACCCCAAAATAACCCAAAAATAATCCCAAAACCACCCCAAAAATAACCCAAAAATATCCCAAAACCACCCCAAAAATAACACAAAAATAACCCCAAATATAACCCAAAAATACCCCCAAAATAACCCCAAAATAACCCAAAAATACCCCAAAAATAACCCAAAAATACCCCAAAAATAACCCAAAACCAGCCAAAAAAACCCCCCAAAATATCCCAAATATAACCCCAAAACACCCCAAAAATAACCCAAAAATAACCCAAAATAACCCCAAAAATCACCCCAAAACCAGCCCAAAAATAACCCCCAAAAGAACCCAAAACCAGCCCAAAAATAACCCCAAAATACCCCAAAACCAGCCCAAAAATAACCCCAATACCCCCCAAAACAGTCCAGAAATAACCCCAAAAACCATCCCAAAAATTACCCCAAAAATAACCCAAAACCAGCCAAAAAACCCCCAAAAATAACCCCAAAACCAGCCCAAAACCAGCCAAAAAAAACCCCAAAATAACCCAAAAATAACCCCAAAAACACCCCAAAAATAACCCCAAAACCAGCCCAAAAAAAACCCCAAATAACCCCAAAATAACCCAAAAATAACCCCAAAATAACCCCAAAAATAACCCCAAATCCGCCTCTAAATCGACACCAAAAATCAACCCCAAAACCACCCCCAAAACCCCAAACAATCCCCCCTAAAAACCCCAAATTCCCCCCAAAACAAACCCAAAACTGCCAAAAAATCCCCCCCAAAAAAACCTGAAAAAAACCCTAAATCCACCCAAAACCCCCCAAACCCCCAAACAATCCCCCCTAAAAACCTTAAAACCACCCCAAAACTGCCCAAAATCCCCCCAAACCACCTGAAAAAAACCCCAAAACCCCCCAAAAACTCCAAATCCCAAAAAAAACCCCAAAAATCCCAAAAAACTCCAAATAATCCCCCCAAAAAAACCCCAAATTCCCCCCAAAACAAACCCAAAACTGCCAAAAATCCCCCCAAAAAAACCTGAAAAAAACACCAAATTCCCCCAAAACCCCAAAAACCCCCAAAACCCCAAAAAACCCCAAAAACCCCAAAGAATCCCCCCTAAAAACCCCAAAATCCCCCCAAAACAAACCCAGAACTGCCCAAAATCCCCCCCAAAAATGCCCCAAAAACCCTCAAGAAAACCCCAAAACCTCCCAAAAAAACCCCCCAAAAAACCCCCCAAAAAACCCCAAAAAATCCCCCAAAACCCCAAAAAAACCCCAAAAAGCCCAAAAAGCCCCAAAATTCCCCCTAAAACAAACCCAGACCAGCCCAAAATCCCCCCAAAAACCACCTGAAAAAAACCCCAAAACCCCCCAAAAACCTCCAAAAACTCCAAATCCCAAAAAAACCCCCAAAAAATCCCCCCTAAAATCCCCCAAAACAAACCCAGAACTGCCCAAAATCTCCCCAAAAAATGCCCCAAAAACCCTCAAGAAAACCCCAAAACCTCCCAAAAAAAACCCCCCAAAAAACCCAAAAATCCCCCAAAAAAACCCCAAAAAACCCCCAAAACCCCAAAAAAACCCAAAAAACCCCCAAAACCCCAAAAAAAACCCCAAAAACAAACCCAGACCAGCCCAAAATCCCCCCAAAAACCACCTGAAAAAAACCCCAAAACCCCCCAAAAACCTCCAAAAACTCCAAATCCCAAAAAAACCCCCAAAAAATCCCCCCTAAAATCCCCCAAAACAAACCCAGAACTGCCCAAAATCTCCCCAAAAAATGCCCCAAAAACCCTCAAGAAAACCCCAAAACCTCCCAAAAAAACCCCCCAAAAAACCCAGAACCCCCCAAAAAAAACCCCAAAACCCCAAAAAACCCCAAAAAACCCCAAAAACCCCAAAAAGCCCCAAAATTCCCCAAATTTTGGCTCTCACTCGGATCCTCCGGGCGTTTCTCCCCCGGCGCCTCCGTCCCGAATTTCAGTTTGTGGTACTTGGACCTGAGGGGGGAAATTTGGGGCATTTTGGGGCTTTTTGGGGAATTTTGGGGTTTTTTGGGATTTGGGGGAGGGTTGGGAGTTTTTAGGGGGTTTTTTGGGGTGATTTTTGAGGGGTTTGGGGTGGGGATTTGAAGGTTTTGGGGGAATTTTGGGGTTTTTTAGGTGATTTTTGGGGGGTTTTTAAGGTGATTTTTGGGGTTTTGGGGGGGATTTTTAGGGATTTTTAGGGATTTTTTGGGGTTTTTTGGGGTTTGGGGGAGGGTTGGGAGTTTTTAGGGGTTTTTTTGGGGTGATTTTTGAGGGGTTTGGGGTGGGGATTTTAAAGTTTTGGGGGGATTTCTGGAGTTTTTGGAAGGATTTTGGGGTTGGTTTTGGGATGATTTTTGGGTTTTGGGGGGAATTTGGGGTTTTTAGGGAGGATTATTTGGGGTTTTTGGTGGTTTTGGGGTTTTTTGGTGGATTTGGGTTTTTTTGGGTGGATTTGGGTTTTTTTTCAGGTGGTTTTGGGGGGATTTTGGGCAGGTTTGGGGCGGTTTTAGGGTTTTTAGGGGGGATTGTTTGGGGTTTTGGGGCATTTTGGGATTTTTTGGGGAGGTTTTGGGGATTTTGGGATTTTTTGGGGGGGTTTTGGGGCATTTTGGGGGGATTTAGGTTTTTTTATGGGGATTTTTGGAGGGATTTGGGGTTTTTTGGGTGAATTTTGGGGTTGTTTGGGGGATTTGGGGCAGTTCTGGGTTTGTTTGGGGGAATTTGGGGTTTTTAGGGGGGATTGTTTGGGGTTTTGGGTGGATTTGGGGTTTTTTCCAGGGAGTTTTTGGGGGGATTTTGAGCAGTTTTGGGGGGGAATTTGGGGATTTTAGCGAGGATTATTCGGGGGTTTTGGTTTTTAGGATTTCTGGGTGGATTTTTAGGATCTCTGGGTGGTTTTTTAGGATTTCTGGGTGTTCTTTAGGGTTTCTGGGTGGGTTTTGGGGTGATTTTTAGGGTTTCTGGGTGCTTATTTAGGATTCCTGGATGGTTTTTCAGAGTTTCTGGGTGTTTTTTAGGGTTTCTGGGTGGTTTTTAAGGATTCCTGGGTGGGTTTGGGGGTTATTTTTAGGGTTTCTGGGTGTTTTTTTAGGGTTTCTGGGTGGTTTTTAAGGATTCCTGGATGTTTTTTAGGGTTTCTGGGTGGGTTTGAGGGTGATTTTTTAGGGTTTCTGGGTGGTTTTTTTGGGGGTTTTGGGTGTTTTTTAGAATTCCTGGATGTTTTTTAGGGTTTCTGGGTGGGTCTGGGGGTGATTTTTAGGGTTCCTGGGTGTTTTTTTAGCGTTTCTGGGTGGATTTTTAGGGTTCCTGGCTGTTTTTTAGTGTTCCTGGGTGGTTTTTTAGGGTTTCTGGGTGGATTTTTAGGATTCCTGGACGTTTTTTAGTGTTCCTGGCTGTTATTTAGGGTGGGTCTGTTATTCTGGGTGGGTCTGGGGGTGATTTTTAGGGTTTCTAGGTGGTTTTTTAGGATTCCTGGGTGCTTTTTAGGATTCCTGGACGTTTTTTAGTGTTCCTGGCTGTTTTTTAGTGTTTCTGGGTGGATTTTTAGGGTTTCTGGACGTTTTTTAGTGTTCCTGGCTGTTTTTTAGGGTTTCTGGGTGGGTCTGGGGGTGATTTTTAGGGTTTCTAGGTGGTTTTTTAGGATTCCTGGCTGGATTTTTAGGATTCCTCGACGTTTTTTAGTGTTCCTGGCTGTTATTTAGGGTTTCTGGGTGGGTCTGGGGGTGATTTTTAGTGTTTCTGGGTGGATTTTTAGGATTCCTGGATGGATTTTTAGAATTCCTGGCTGTTTTTTAGTGTTCCTGGCTGTTTTTAGGGTTTCTGGGTGGGTTTTTTTGGGTTTTTGGGTGGTTTTTAGTGTTCCTGGCTGTTTTTAGGGTTTCTGGGTGGATTTTTTAGTGTTTCTGGATGTTTTTTAGTGTTCCTGGCTGTTTTCAGGGTCTCTCCCCCACCTCTCCTGCTTGAGGGCGAACTCCAACATCCGGATGCGCCGCACCAGGTCCAGCTTGAGGCTCTCCTGGCCCTGCCGCTCGCCCTGCAGGAACGCCACCTGCGCCTGGGGACACCAAGGGGACATTGGGGACATCAGGGACACCCAGGGGTCACAGGGACACTCAGGGTCCCTGAGGCTCTCCTGGCCCTGCCGCTCGCCCTGCAGGAACGCCACCTGCGCCTGGGGACATTGGGGACATCAGAGGGGACATTGGGGACATTGGGGACATCAGAGGGGACACCCAGGGGTGACAGACACTGGGGACACTCAGGGTCCCTGAGGCTCTCCTGGCCCTGCCGCTCGCCCTGCAGGAACGCCACCTGCGCCTGGGGACATCAGAGGGGACATTGGGGACATTGGGGACATTGGGGACATTGGGGACACCCAGGGGACATCAGGGACACCCAGGGGTGACAGACATTGGGGACATTCAGGGATCTTTGGGGACACTCAGGGTCCCCAAGGCTCTCCTGGCCCTGGCGCTCGCCCTGCAGGAACGCCACCTGCGCCTGGGGACATTGGGGACATTGGGGACATCAGAGGGGACATTGGGGACACTGGGGACACCCAGGGGTGACAGGGACACTCAGGTCCTTGGTGACATTGGGGACACTCAGGGTCCCTGAGGCTCTCCTGGCCCTGCCGCTCGCCCTGCAGGAACGCCACCTGCGCCTGGGGACATTGGGGACATCAGAGGGGACACTGGGGACACCCAGGGGGTGACAGGGACACTTGGGGACACTCAGGGTCCTTGAGGACACTGGGGACACCCAGGGGATGACAGGGACACTTGGGGACACCCAGGGGGTGACAGGGACACTTGGGGACTCTCAGGGTCCTTGAGGACACTGGGGACACCCAGGGGGTGACAGGGACACTTGGGGACACTCAGGGTCCTTGAGGACACTGGGGACACTCAGGGGTGACAGGGACACTTGGGGACACTCAGGGTCCTTGGGGACACTGGGGACACCCAGGGGGTGACAGGGACACCCAGGATGTGTCCCCAACCCTACAGGTGACAGGGAGGTCACCCAGTCCCATCCCAGTATCCCAACCCCATCCCAGTGCCATCCCAGGATCCCCAGTCCCATCCCAGTCCCATCCCAGTATCCCCAGTATCGCCAGTGCCCATCCCAGGATCCCCAGTGCCCATCCCAGTCCCATCCCAGTCCCATCCCAGTCTCCCCAGTATCCTCACTCCCATCCCCGTGTTCCAGTCCCGGTGCCTCCCCCGCCCCCTCCCAGTATCCCCAGTCCCATCCCAGTATCCCCAGTCCCATCCCAGTAACCCCAGTATCCCCAGTCCCATCCCAGTATCCCCAGTCCCATCCCAGTATCCCCAGTCCCATCCCAGTATCCCCAGTCCCATCCCCGTTCCCGGTGCCTCCCCCGCCCCCTCCCGGTGTCCCCAGTCCCATCCCAGTATCCCCAGTATCCCCAGTCCCATCCCAGTATCCCCAGTCCCATCCCAGTCCCCCCCAGTCTCCCCAGTCCCATCCCCGGTCCCGGTGCCTCCCCCGCCCCCTCCCGGTGTCCCCAGTCCCATCCCAGTATCCCCAGTCCCATCCCAGTATCCCCAGTCCCATCCCAGTCCCCCCCAGTCTCCCCAGTCCCATCCCCGTTCCCGGTGCCTCCCCCGCCCCCTCCCGGTGTCCCCAGTCCCATCCCAGTATCCCCAGTCCCATCCCAGTATCCCCAGTATCCCCATTTCCATCCCAGTATCCCCAGTCCCATCCCCGTGTCCCGGTCCCGGTGCCTTCCCCGCCCCCTCCCGGTGTCCCCAGTCCCATCCCAGTATCCCCAGTAACCCCAGTCCCATCCCAGTCTCCCCAGTATCCCCAGTCCCATCCCCGCGTTCCCAGTCCCGTTCCCGGTGCCTCCCCCGCCCCCTCCCGGTGTCCCCAGTCCCATCCCAGTATCCCCAGTAACCCCAGTCCCATCCCAGTCTCCCCAGTATCCCCAGTCCCATCCCCGCGTTCCCATCCCCGTTCCCGGTGCCTCCCCCGCCCCCTCCCGGTGTCCCCAGTCCCATCCCAGTCTCCCCAGTCTCCCCAGTATCCCAGTGCCCATCCCAGTCTCCCCAGTCCCATCCCCGGTCCCGCTGCCTCCCCCGCCCCCTCCCGGTGTCCCCAGTATCCCCAGTATCCCCAGTCCCCCCCAGTATCCCCAGTCCCATCCCCGTTCCCGGTGCCTCCCCCGCCCCCTCCCGGTGTTCCCAGTCCCATCCCAGTCCCATCCCAGTCTCCCCAACCCCATCCCAGTATCCCCAGTCTCCCCAGTCCCATCCCCGGTCCCGGTGCCTCCCCCGCCCCCTCCCGGTGTTCCCAGTCCCATCCCAGTCCCATCCCAATATCCCCAACCCCATCCCAGTATCCCCAGTCTCCCCAGTCCCATCCCAGTCTCCCCAACCCCATCCCAGTATCCCCAGTCTCCCCAGTCCCATCCCAGTCTCCCCAACCCCATCCCAGTATCCCCAGTCTCCCCAGTCCCATCCCAGTCTCCCCAACCCCATCCCAGTATCCCCAGTCTCCCCAGTCCCATCCCAGTCTCCCCAACCCCATCCCAGTATCCCCAGTCTCCCCAGTCCCATCCCAGTCTCCCCAACCCCATCCCAGTATCCCCAGTCTCCCCAGTCCCATCCCATTCCCACCCCAGTCTCCCCAGTCCCATCCCCGTTCCCGGTGCCTCCCCCGCCCCCTCCCGGTGTCCCCAGTATCCCCAGTCCCATCCCAGTATCCCCAGTCCCATCCCCTCGTTCCCGGTCCCGGTGCCTCCCCCGCCCCCTCCCGGTGTCCCCAGTCTCCCCAGTCTCCCCAGTCCCATCCCCGTGTCCCGGTCCCGGTGCCTCCCCCGCCCCCTCCCGGTGTTCCCAGTCCCACCCCAGTATCCCCAGTCTCCCCAGTCCCATCCCAGTCCCATCCCAGTATCCCCAGTCCCATCCCAGTCCCATCCCAGTCTCCCCAGTATCCCCAGTCCCGGTGCCTCCCCCGCCCCCTCCCGGTGTCCCCAGTATCCCCAGTCTCCCCATTCCCACCCCAGTATCCCCAGTCTCCCCAACCCCATCCCGGTGTCCCCAGTCTCCCCAGTCCCATCCCAGTCTCCCCAGTATCCCCAGTATCCCCAGTCCCGGTGCCTCCCCCGCCCCCTCCCGGTGTCCCCACCCCCTCCCCGCCGCCCCGGCCGCCATTTCCTCCCAAGATGGCGCCGGCAGCGGCCACCCCGCCCCGGTGACCCCCGCCGTCCGTCCCCGCCGTCCCCGCCGTCCCCGCCGTCCCCTCATGAGGGCAGCGCCGCCGCCATTACCTGCAGCTCGGCCCTCTCCGCTTCCCAGCGCCCTTTCTCCGCCTCGAACCGCGCCCACTCGTGCTGGATGAAGTGCAGGATGCCCGGCAGGCTGAGGCCGGTTCGTGCCGCGGGCTCGGGGCCCGGAGCGGGGCCCGGAGCGGGGCCGGGAGCGGGGCCGGGGGGCGGAGGTTGGGCCCGGGCCGGCGGAGCCCGCTCGGCCGCCATGGCGGCTGCCACAAAGGGAGCCACGGGCGGCCGCGGCTTCCTGCCAGAAAGGGAGCCGGAAAGGGGAGGGGCCGACAGGGGAAGGGGGCGTGGTCAGAACGAATGGGCGGGGCCAAGGGGCGGCGCTGTTGCCGTGGCAACGGGGGAGATGTGGGGGGAATTTTGGGGGTTTTGGGTTTTTTTGGGGGGGGTTTAGAGGGGATTTTGGGGGTTTTTTGGAGGTTTTAGGGGTTTTCCGGAGATTTTTGGAAGGTTAGAGGGTTTTTTTTTGGGGGGAGGGGGTGTTAGCGTTTTTTTGGGGTGGTCTTAGGGAGGTTATAGGGGATTTTTGGGGGTTTGTAGGGAATGTTGGGGGGATTTGGGGGATTTTAGGGCTTTTTGGGCTGGGTTGGGGTTTTTTGGGGAAGCTTTGAAATACTAGAGGGGATTTTGTGGGGGTTAGGAGATTTATAGGGGTGGTCATTGGGGGGCCTATAGGGGATTTTGGGGGTTTTAGGCTTCTTTGGGACGTTAAAGGGCATTCCGGCGGCTTTTAGGATTTTTCGGGATGTGTTTGGAAGGCCGGAGAAGATTTTTGGAGGTTTTGGGGCGGGGTTTAATTATCGGGAATTAATTAACAACCCCTCATTAACATTTTCATCTCCACAGCGCCGCCGCGTGGCCACCCCTGGTATCGCCACCCTTAAAGAACCATCCTCAACAACGCCTCCAAATTCCCTAATTACCCCCTCCAATTAACTTATTAACCCCCCCTAACCAACCAATCAACTAATTAACCCCCTCATTAACAACTTCATCAACCCACACCATGAGAATCACCCCCTGCCAAGCCGCCCTGGCCGCCGCCATCACCCTCAACCTCCTCCTGCTGCTCTGCTCCCGCCTCCTCCCCGCCGCGTCCCCTCCGTGCCACCACCCCCGCCGCGTCCCCGACGCCGCCGTCCCCGGTGTCACCGTCATCCTCCGCGACTTCGACGGCCCCGAGCACGACGTGGCCGCCACCGCCCGCTCCTTCTCCGCCCTGCCCGGCGTCCCGGTGCTGGTGGCGGCCGACGCGTCCCCGTACCCGCCGGTTCCGCTTCCCGCCGGCGTCACCGTGCTGTCCCTGCGGCCGGAGCCTCACCGCCCGCCGCCTCGGCCGGAGCTGGCCGTGAGGACGCGCCACGTGGCCTTGGTGCCGGACGGCGCCCGCGCCGTGCCCGGCCTGCTGAGGCGCATGAGGGACGTCCTGGAAGGCGCCACGGATGTCACCGTCAAGGTGGTGGCGGCGGCCGTGGGGCAGCGGCGGCCGCGGTGTTTGACGTTGGAGGTGGACATCAAAGCGTGGACGGCGCGCTACGGCCACGCTGACCACCAGAGTGACCACCAGAGTGACCAGCATGGTGACCAGCAGGGTGAGCGCTGCGGCGCTCTGGACGACGCCCCGGCCGTGCTCCTCCTCCGCACCCGCGACCTCTTCTCTCTGCCCTTCCCTCTGACCCGTCCCGTCGTCACCTCCCTGTCCCTCCAAGCCGCCATGCGAGGCTGGCACCTCCTCCTGCTGCCCTCCTCCTTCCCCTTATCCCCGCGTCCCCCTCCGTCCCCGCACGCCCTGTGGAGAGCCCAAACCTCCGCGGCCGCCCAGCGCCGGGCGCTGCTGGAGCTCTTCGGGCTGAAGCTGGAGGTGCTGCCGGACGGATCCCGGCGCTGGCACGGCTGCGCCAAGGACACCCCGCGCTGCTTCGGCACCGTGCGCCGCCAGACCCCCGAGTACCTCCTGGCCGGCCGCTGGACGCCGCCCTGCTGCCTGCGGGCGCTCCGCCTCACCGCCCGCCACGTGCTGGCCCAGCTGGAAGCTTCCGGAATCCGCCACTGGCTGGAGGGAGGGACCCTGCTGGGCGCCGTCCGCCTCGGCGACCTCATCCCCTGGGACTACGACGTGGACGTGGGGCTGTACCGCGACGACGTCCCCAAGTGCCGCTGGCTGGCGGAGGTGGCGGCCTCGGGCCGGCCCGTGGAGGATCCTGAAGGTTTCCTTTGGGAGAAAGCGGCCGAGGGGGAATTTTTCCGGGTGCATTTCAGCCGGACAAACAGACTGCACGTGGACCTGTGGCCGTTCTACGTGCGGCCGGGCGCGGCCGTGATGACCAAGGACACGTGGCTGGGTCACCGGCAGGACGTGGAGTTCCCCGAGAGTTTCCTGGTGCCCCTGGGCACGGTGCCCTTCGCCGGCGTGGCGGCCAAAGCGCCCAACGACCCCCGCGCCTTCCTGGAGCTCAAATTCGGGCCCGGCGCCATCGAGAACCCCGAGTACCCCAACCCCGGGGTCAGGAGGTTGGCGCAGGATGTGGGCAATAAAACCGCACGGTGACAGCTGGGATTGTCCCTTGTGTCACCTCTAGGGTCCCTGTGCCACTTTACCTGGCCCTAGTGCCACCCCTGGGGTCCCAGTGACACCCCCGGCGCCATCGAGAACCCCGAGTATCCCAACCCCGGGGTCAGGAGGTTGGCGCAGGATGTGGGCAATAAAACCGCACGGTGACACTGGTGTCAACCTTGGTGTCACCCTCAGTGCCACCCCTGGGGTCCTTCTGTCACCTTTGGGGTCCCTGTGCCACCCCCGGCGCCATCGAGAACCCCGAGTATCCCAATCCCGGGGTGAGGAGGTTGGCACAGGATGTGGGCAATAAAACTGCACGGTGACAGCTGGGATTGTCCCCTGTGCCACCCCTGGGGTCCTTCTGTCAGCTTTGGGGTCCCTGTGCCACCCCTGGGGTCCCTGTGCCACCCCTGGGGCCATCGAGAACCCCGAGTGCCCCAACCCCGGGGTCAGGAGGTTGGCACAGGATGTGGCAATAAAACCGCACGGTGACACTTGTGACTGTCCCCTGTGTCACCCCTGGGGTCCCAGTGCCACCTTTGGGGTCCCTGTGCCACCCCTGGGGTCCTTCTGTCAACTTTGGGGTCCCTGTGCCACCCCTGGGGTCCTTCTGTCACCTTTGGGGTCCCTGTGCCACCCCTGGGGCCATCAAGAGTCCCCCGAGTGCCCCAACCCCGGGGTCAGGAGGTTGGCACAGGATGTGGCAATAAAACCGCACGGTGACACTTGTGACTGTCCCCTGTGCCACTTTACCTGGCCCTAGTGGCACCTTTGGGGTCCCTGTGCCACCCCCGGGGTCATCGAGAGCCCCCCGAGTGCCCCAACCCCGGGGTCAGGAGGTTGGCACAGGATGTGGCAATAAAACTGCACGGTGACACTGGTGTCAACCTTGGTGTCACCCTCAGTGCCACCCCTGGGGTCCTTCTGTCACCTTTGGGGTCCCTGTGCCACCCCTGGGGCCATCGAGAGTCCCCCGAGTGCCCCAACCCCGGGGTCAGGAGGTTGGCACAGGATGTGGGCAATAAAACCGCACGGTGACACTTGTGACTGTCCCCTGTGTCACCTCTGGGGTCCTTGTGCCACTTTACCTGGCCCTAGTGCCACCCCTGGGGTCCCAGTGCCACCCCCGGGGCCATCGAAGGCCCCCCGAGTGCCCCAACCCCGGGGTCAGGAGGTTGGCACAGGATGTGGCAATAAAACCGCACGGTGACACTTGTGACTGTCCCCTGTGTCACCCCTGGGGTCCCAGTGCCACCTTTGGGGTCCCTGTGCCACCCCTGGGGTCCTTCTGTCACCTTTGGGGTCCCTGTGCCACCCCCAGGGCCATCGAGAGTCCCCCGAGTGCCCCAATCCTGGGGTGAGGAGGTTGGCACAGGATGTGGGCAATAAAACTGCACGGTGACAGCTGGGATTGTCCCCTGTGCCACTTTACCTGGCCCTAGTGCCACCCCTGGGGTCCCTGTGCTACCCCTGGGGTCCCTGTGCCACCCCCGGGGCCATCGAGGGCCCCCCGAGTGCCCCAACCCCGGGGTCAGGAGGTTGGCACAGGATGTGGCAATAAAACTGCACGGTGACACTGGTGTCACTCTGTGTGCCACCCCTGGGGTCCCTGTGCCACTTTACCTGGCCCTAGTGCCACCCCTGGGGTCCCTGTGCCACCCCTGGGGTCCCTGTGCCACCCCCAGGGCCATCGAGGGCCCCCCGAGTACCCCAACCCCGGGGTCAGGAGGTTGGCACAGGATGTGGCAATAAAACTGCACGGTGACACTGGTGTCAACCTTGGTGTCACCCTCAGTGCCACCCCTGGGGTTCCTATGCCACCTTTGGGGTCCCTGTGCCACCCCTGGGGTCCTTCTGACACCTCTGGGGTCCCTGTGCCATCCCCAGGGCCATCGAGAACCCCGAGTACCCCAACCCCGGGGTCAGGAGGTTGGCACAGGACTTGGGCAATAAAACCGCACGGTGACACTTGTGACGGTCCCCTGTGCCACTTTACCTGGCCCTAGTGCCACCCCTGGGGTCCTTCTGTCACCTCTGGGGCCACTGAGTGTCCCCCGAGTACCCCAACCCCGGGGTCAGGAGGTTGGCACAGGATGTGGGCAATAAAACTGCACGGTGACACTGGTGACTGTCCCCTGTGCCACCTCTGGGGTCCCTGTGCCACCCCCTGTGCCACTTTACCTGACCCTAATGCCACCCCTGGGGTCCTTCTGTCACCTTTGGGGTCCCTGTGCCACCCCTGGGGTCCTTCTGTCACCTTTGGGGTCCCTGTGCCACCCCTGGGGTCCTTCTGTCACCTTTGGGGTCCCTGTGCCACCCCCAGGGCCATCGAGAGTCCCCCGAGTGCCCCAACCCTGGGGTCAGGAGGTTGGCACAGGATGTGGCAATAAAACTGCACGGTGACACTGGTGTCACTCTGTGTGCCACCTCTGGGGTCCCTGTGCCACCTCTGGGGTCCCTGTGCCACCCCTGGGGTCCCAGTGCCACTTTACCTGGTCCTGATGCCACCCTTGGGGTCCCAATGCCACCTTTGGTGTCCGTGATGCCAACTTTAGGGTCCCTGTGCCACCTTTGGTGTTCCCAGTGCCCCCTTGGGGTCCCTGTGCCACCCAGGGTGTCCCCAGTGTCACCCAGGGTGTCCCCAATGTCACCTTTGGAGTCCCAATGCCACCTTTGGTGTCCCCAGTGCCACCCTTGGGGTCCCTGTGCCACCCTGGGTGTCCCCAGTGTCACTCAGGGTGTCCCCAATGCCACTCAGGGTGTCCCCAGTGTCACTCAGGGTGTCCCCAATGCCACTCAGGGTGTCCCCAGTGTCACCCTTGGGGTCCCTGTGCCACCCAGGGTGTCCCCAATGCCACCCTTGGGGTCCCTGTGCCACCCAGGGTGTCCCCAATGTCACCTCTGGTGTCCCCAGTGTCACTCAGGGTGTCCCCAATGCCACCCAGGGTGTCCCCAATGCCACCTTTGGGGTCCCCAATGCCACTCAGGGTGTCCCCAATGCCACCCTTGGTGTCCCCAATGCCACCCTTGGTGTCCCCAGTGCCACCCTTGGAGTCCCAATGCCACCCTTGATGTCCCCAGTGCCACCCAGGGTGTCCCCAGTGTCACTCAGGGTGTCCCCAATGCCACCTTTGGTTACCCCAATGCCACCCTTGGTGTCCCCAGTGCCACCCCTGGTGTCCCCAGTGCCATCTTTGGTGTCCCCAGTGTCACCCTGGGTGTCCCCAGTGTCACTCAGGGTGTCCCCAGTGCCACTCAGGGTGTCCCCAATGCCACCTTTGGTTACCCCAATGCCACCCTTGGTGTCCCCAGTGCCACCCTTGGTGTCCCCAGTGCCATCTTTGGTGTCCCTGTGCCACCCTGGGTGTCCCCAATGCCACTCAGGGTGTCCCCAGTGCCACTCAGGGTGTACCCAGTGCCACCCTTGGTGTCCCCAGTGTCACTCAGGGTGTCCCCAATGCCACTCAGGGTGTCCCCAGTGTCACTCAGGGTGTCCCCAGTGCCACTCAGGGTGTCCCCAGTGTCACCTTTGGAGTCCCAATGCCACCTTTGGTGTCCCCAGTGCCACCCTTGGGGTCCCTGTGCCACCCTTGATGTCCCCAGTGTCACCCAGGGTGTCCCCAGTGTCCCATTATTCTGCCTTTGGTAACTTTTAATTCACTTTTTCTCCATTTTTGACTATTTTTAATCCACTTTATCCCATTTTTGGCCATTTTTAATCCACTTTCTCCCATTTTTTGTCACTTTTAATTCACTTTTCCCCCATTTTTGGTCATTTTGAACCCATTTTTGTCACTTTTAATCCATTTTACCCCCTTTTTGACCATTTTTAATTCACTTTTTCCCATTTTTGGTCACTTTTAATGGACAGAAATTCACATTTTTTCCACAGCACGATAACACTGACGGGTGGGGGAGGGGTCCCATTTTGGGGAGGGTTTGGGGGATTTTTGGGGAGGATTTTTGGGGGGATTTTGGGCTTTTTTGGGGTCATTCCAGGGATTGCAGCATCAGCAGCTGCTTCAGCACCTTGGTCTGGCTCGTCTCACGGATCTCCCCTGCCAGGAACATCTCATCCACCACCGTGTACACCTAAAAAAGGGACAAAAAAGGAAAAATCAGCCCAAAATCTGCAAAAATCAACCCAAAATCAGCAAAAATCAGCAAAAAATCAGCAAAAATTCAGCAAAAATCAACAAAAACCGGCCCAAAAATGTCTAAAAATGACCCAAAATGACCCAAAATGACCCAAAATCAGCCAGAAATGTTTCATCCACCCCTGTGTGCACCTGAAAAGGGCAAAAAAAGGAAAAATCAGCCCAAAATCTGCAAAAATCAGCAAAAAATCAGCAAAAAATCTTCCAAAATCAGAAAAAAATCAGCAAAAATCAACAAAATCCGGCCCAAAATAGCCTAAAAATGACCCAAAATGACCTAAAATGACCCAAAATCAGCCCCAAACCCACTCAGGAACGTCTCATCCATCCCTGTGTGCACCTGAAAAGGGCAAAAAATTCAAATTCAGACAAAATCAGCAAAAAGCAGCAAAAAATGGCAAAAAATCAAGAAAAATCAGCAAAAATTCAGCAAAAATCAACAAAAACCGGCCCAAAAATGTCTAAAAATGACCCAAAATTGCCCAAAATCAGCCCAAAACCCAGCCAGGAATGTCTCATCCAGCACTGTGTGCACCTGAAAAGGGCAAAAAAAGGAAAAATCAGCCCAAAATCTGCAAAAATCAGAAAAAAAGCAGCAAAAAATCAGCAAAAATCAACCCCAAAATTGGCAAAAAGCAGCGAAAAATCAGCCAAAATCACCCCAAAACCCACCCAGGACTCCACAAAACCCCCCCAGGACCCTCCCCCAAAGTAATTAACCCCTCCCCAAATTAATTAACCCTTCCAGGACCCCTCCCCAAATTAATTAAGCCCTCCAGGACCCCTCCCCAAATTAATTAAGCCCCCCCCGGACCCCTCCCCAGATTAATTAACCCCTCCCCAGATTAATGAACCCTTCCCCAGATTAATGAACCACTCCCCAGATTAATGAACCCCTCCCCAAATTAATGAACCCCTCCCCAAATTAATTAACCCCCTCAGGACCCCTCCCCCACATTAATTAACCCCTCCCCAGATTAATGAAATCCTCTCCAAATTAATGAACCTCTCCCCAAATTAACCCCTTCCCAGATTAATGAACCCCTCCCCAAATTAATGAACCCCTCCCCAAATTAATTACCCCTCCCCACATTAATTACCCCCTCCCCAAATTAATTACCCCCTCCCCAAATTAATGAACCCCTTCCCAAATTAATTACCCCCTCCCCAAATTAATTAACCCATCCCCAGATTAATTAACCATTCCAGGACCCCTTCCCAAATTAATTAAGCCCCCCCAGGACCCCTCCCCAGATTAATTACCCCCTCCCCAAATTAACTAACCCCTCCCCAAATTAATTAACCCCTTCCCAGATTAATTACCCCCTCCCCAAATTAATTACCCCCTCCCCACATTAATGAACCCCTCCCCAAATTAATTAACCCCTCCCCACATTAATGAACCCCTCCCCAGATTAATTAACCCCTCCCCAAATTAATGAACCCCTCCCCAAATTAATTAATCACCCCAGGACCCCTTCCCAAATTAATGAACCCTTCCCCAGATTAATGAACCCCTCCCCAAATTAATGAACCCTCCCCAAATTAATGAACCCCTTCCTAAATTAATGAACCCCTCCCCAAATTAATGAACCCCTCTCCAAATTAATGAACCCTTCCAGGACCCCTTCCCAAATTAATGAACCCTTCCAGGACCCCTCCCCCAATTAATTAAGGCCCCCCCAGGATCTTTCCCCAAATTAATGAACCCCTCCCCAAATTAATTACCCCTCCCCAAATTAATTAACCCCTTCCAAATTAATTAACCCCTTCCAAACCTTGTAGAAGTTGAAGACGAGGTCGAGCTCGCAGACGTTGTGGAAATACTCGTTGAGCACCTGAAGAACCCCAATTAATTAATTAACACCGCCTTAATTAACAGCCTGGAGGGGTTAATTAAGGCCTGGAGGGGTTAATTAGGGAGTTAATTAATGAATTAATGAGCTCACCTCCACGAAGTTGTGGATGGCCTCCAGGTAGGCCAGGTTGTTGTCGGTGACGTCGACGCAGATGCAGAAATAGAGGCCGGCGTAGCGACGGTAAATGATCTTGAAATTGCGGAACTGGGGGAACTGGGAGTTACTGGGAGGGACTGGGAGGGACTGGGATGGACTGGGAGGGACTGGGAGAGGTGTGGGAACAACTGGGATGGACTGGGATTGAACTGGGATGGACTGGGAGGGACTGGGAGGGACTGGAGCCGGCGTAGCGACGGTAAATGATCTTGAAATTGCGGAACTGGGGGAACTGGGAGTTACTGGGAGGGACTGGGATGGACTGGGAGAGACTGGGAGGAACTGGGAGAAGTGTGGGAACAACTGGGATTGAACTGGGAGTTACTGGGAGGGACTGGGAGGGACTGGAGCCGGCGTAGCGACGGTAAATGATCTTGAAATTGCGGAAATGGGGGAACTGGGAGTTACTGGGAGGGACTGGGAGGGACTGGGAGGGACTGGGATTGAACTGGGATGGACTGGGATTGAACTGGGAGGGACTGGGAGGGACTGGGATAGACTGGGAGGGGCTGAGAGGGACTGGAGCCGGCGTAGCGACGGTAAATGATCTTGAAATTGCGGAACTGGGGGAACTGGGAGTTACTGGGAGGGACTGGGATGGACTGGGAGGGACTGGGATGAACTGGGAGGGAACTGGGATTGACTGGGATGGACTGGGAGGGACTGGGAGGGACTGGGAGGGGCTGAGAGGGGCTGGAGCCGGCGTAGCGACGGTAAATGATCTTGAAATTGCGGAACTGGGGGAACTGGGAGTTACTGGGAGGGACTGGGATGGACTGGGAGGGACTGGGATTGAACTGGGAGGGACTGGGATGGACTGGGATTGAACTGGAATTGAACTGGGAGGGACTGGGAGGGACTGGGAGGGACTGGGAGGGGCTGGAGCCGGCGTAGCGATGGTAAATGATCTTGAAATTGCGGAACTGGGGGAACTGGGAGTTACTGGGAGGGACTGGGATGGACTGGGAGGGACTGGGAGAGGTGTGGGAACAACTGGGAGGGACTGGGATTGAACTGGGAGGGACTGGGATTTACTGGGAGGGACTGGGAGGGGCTGAGAGGGGCTGGAGCCGGCGTAGCGACGGTAAATGATCTTGAAATTGCGGAACTGGGGGAACTGGGAGTTACTGGGAGGGACTGGGAGAGACTGGGATGGGACTGGGATGTACTGGGATGGACTGGGAGGGACTGGAATTGAACTGGGAGGGACTGGGAGGGACTGGAATTGAACTGGGAGGGACTGGAGCCGGCGTAGCGACGGTAAATGATCTTGAAATTGCGGAACTGGGGGAACTGGGAGTTACTGGGAGGGACTGGGAACAACTGGGAGGGACTGGGATTGAACTGGGAGGGACTGGGAGGGACTGGGAGGGACTGGGATGGACTGGGAGGGACTGGGATGGACTGGGAGGGACTGGGAGGGACTGGGATTGAACTGGGAGGGACTGGGAGGGACTGGGATGGACTGGGAGGGACTGGGATGGACTGGGAGGGACTGGGATGGACTGGGAGGGACTGGGAGGGACTGGGAGGGACTGGGATAGGCTGGGAGGGAACTGGGAGGGACTGGGAGGAGCCCAAATCCTCCCAATTTCCCCCCAAAAATTGGCAGCTCTGAGGTAAAAAATGGCAATTTTGGGGTAAAAAATGGAGATTTTGGGGTGGATATGGTGATTTTGAGTTAAAAATTGCAATTTTGGGATAAAAAATAGCAATTTTAAGGTTAAAAATGGCGATTTTAAGGTTAAAAATGGTGATTTTGGGATAAAAAATGATGATTTTGAGGTAAAAATGGTGACTTTGGGGTGGAAAATGGTGATTTTGAGAGAAAAATGGCAATTTTGAGGGAGAAATGGCGATTTTGAGGTAGAAAATGGCAATTTTGGGGTGGAAAATGGTGATTTTGAGGTAAAAAATGGCGATTTTGGGGCAGAAATGGCAATTTTGGGATAAAAAATGATGATTTTGAGGTAAATAATGGCAATTTTGAGGAAAAAAATGGCGATTTTGAGATGGAAAATGATGATTTTGAGGTAAAAATGGTGATTTTGGGATAAAAAATGGTGATTTTGAGGTAAAAAATGGTGATTTTGAGATAAAAAAGGTAATTTTGAGGTTAAAAATTGTGATTTTGAGGTAAAAAATGGCAAATTTGAGGTAAAAATGGCAATTTTGAGGAATAAAAAGGGCGATTTTGAGGTGGAAAATGATGATTTTGAGGTAAAAATGGCGATTTTGAGAGAAAAATGGCAATTTTGAGGGAGAAATGGTGATTTTGAGGTGGAAAATGGCGATTTTGGGATAAAAAATGACGATTTTGAGGAAAAAAATGGTGATTTTAAGGTTAAAAATGGCGAATTTGAGGTAAAAATGGCAAATTTGAGGTAGAAAATGACGATTTTGAGGTAAAAAAATTCGATTTTGGGATAAAAAATGGCAATTTTGAGGTAAAAATGGCAATTTTGAGGTGGAAATGGTGATTTTGGGAAAAAGAATGGTGATTTGGGGATTAAAAATGATGATTTTGAAGAAAAAATGGTGATTTTGGGGTGGAAAATGTTAATTTTGGGATAAAAAATGATGATTTTAAGGTTAAAATTGGCCATTTTAAGGTTAAAAATGGCAAATTTGAGGTAAAAATGGCAAATTTGAGGTAAAAAAAGATGATTTTGAGGTAAAAAAAGTGGATTTAGGGTTTTTTACCTCGACAAAATTGGTGTGTTTGGCGTCCCTGACGGTGACCACGGCGTGAACCTCCTCGATGAGCTTCTGCTTCTCGTCATCGTCGAACTGCATGTACCACTTGGCCAGGCGCGTCTTCCCCGCCCGGTTCTGGATCAGGATGAAGCGGATCTGGGCGGGAATTCCAAGAAAAAATTGGGATTTTGGGATTGGGAAAATTTGGGGGAAATGGGGAAAATGATTTCCAGAAAATTCCATTTTTATTGGTAGAGAAAATCCCATTTTTTATCGTTAAAATTTGATTTTATCGTGAATTAGAAAAGTGTTTCTGACCAGGTTCTGGATCAGAATTCCAAGAAAAAATTGGGATTTTGGGAGGGTGAAAATCAGGAAAATTCCATCCTTAAAATTCCCATTTATTGACATTGAAATCCCAATTTTATTATTATTTAAATTTTGATTTTATCATGAATTAGAAAAGCGTTTCTGACCAGGTTCTGGATCAGAATTCCAAGAAAAAATTGGGATTTTGGGAGGGTGAAAATCAGGAAAATTCCATCCTTAAAATTCCAATTTATTGACATTAAAATTCCAATTTTATTGACATTGAAATCCCAATTTTATTATCATTAAAATTCTGATTTTATCGTGAATTAGAAAAGCGTTTCTGACCAGGTTCTGGATCAGGATGAAGCGGATCTGGGCGGGAATTCCAAGAAAAAAATTGGGATTTTGGGATTGGGAAAATTTGGGGGAAATGGGGAAAATGATTTCCAGAAAATTCCATTTTTATTGGTAGAGAAAATCCCATTTTTTATCGTTAAAATTTGATTTTATCGTGAATTAGAAAAGCGTTTCCGACCAGGTTCTGACTCAGAATTCCAAGAAAAAATTGGGATTTTGGGAGGGTGAAAATCAGGAAAATTCCATCCTTAAAATTCCAATTTATTGACATTAAAATTCCAATTTTATTGACTTTGAAATCCCAATTTTATTATTATTTAAATTCTGATTTTATCATGAATTAGAAAAGTGTTTCTGACCAGGTTCTGGATCAGGATGAAGCGGATCTGGGCGGGAATTCCAAGAAAAAATTGGGATTTTGGGATTGGGAAAATTTGGGGGAAATGGGGAAAATGATTTCCAGAAAATTCCATTTTTATTGGTAGAGAAATTCGCATTTTTTATCGTTAAATTCTGATTTTATCGTGAATTACAAAAGTGTTTCTGACCAGGTTCTGCCTCAGAATTCCAAGAAAAAATTGGGATTTTGGGAGGGTGAAAATCAGGAAAATTCCATCCTTAAAATTCCAATTTATTGATATTGAAATTCCAATTTTATTGACATTGAAATCCCAATTTTATTATTATTTAAATTCTGATTTTATCGTGAATTAGAAAAGCGTTTCTGACCAGGTTCTGGATCAGGATGAAGCGGATCTGGGCGGGAATTCCAAGAAAAAATTGGGATTTTGGGATTGGGAAAATTTGGGGGAAATCGGGAAAATGATTTGCCCAAAATTTGATTTTTTTTGGTTGAGAAATTCGCATTTTTTATCATTAAAATGTGATTTTATCGTGAATTACAAAAGCGTTTCTGACCAGGTTCTGGATCAGGATGAAGCGGATCTGGGCGGGAATTCCAAGAAAAAATTGGGAATTTGGGATTGGGAAAATTTGGGGGAAATCGGGAAAATGATTTGCCCAAAATTTGAGTTTTTTGGTAGAGAAAATTGAATTTTATTGTGATTTTCGAGAGGGTTCCCAGCCCGGTTCTGGATCAGGATGAAGCGGATCTGGGCGGGAATTCCAAGAAAAAATTGGGATTTTTGGGAGGGGGAAAATTTGGGGGAAATCGGGAAAATTTTGTCCTCAGAATTGTGGAAAACCCAAAACACCCCAAAATCTCCTCATAAAAACCCAAAAAATTATTAAAAAACCCCTCACAACCCCTCAAAATGACCCTAAATTGGAAAAAAAATCAAAATCGCCTCATAAAAAACCAAAAATAATTAAAAACCCTCTCAGAACTCCTCAAAATCCCCCTCAAAGAGACCCTAAATTGGGGAAAAAAATCCCAAAACACCCCAAAATATCCTAATAAAATCCTCAAAATTATTAAAAACCCCCTCAGAATCCCTTTAAAAGGACCCAAAATTTGAAAAAAACCCCAAAATTTCCTCATAAAAAACCAAAAATAAATAAAAACCGCTCAGAACTCCTCAAAATCCCCCTCAAAGAGACCCTAAATTGGGAAAAAAACTTGAAAACACCCCAAAATCTCCTCATAAAATCCCCAGAATTATTAAAAACTCCCTCAGAATCCCTTAAAAAGGTCCCAAAATTGTAAAAAATCCCAAAATTTCCTCATAAAAACCCAAAAATAATTAAAAACCGCTCAGAACTCCTCAAAATCCCCCTCAAAGAGACCCTAAATTGGGAAAAAAACTCAAAATACCCCAAAATCTCCTCATAAAATCCCAAAAATGATTAAAAACCCCCTCACAACCCCTCAAAATGACCCTAAATTGGAAAAAAACCCCAAAATCCCCTCATAAAATCCTAAAATAATTAAATACCCCCTCAGGATCCCTTAAGAAGGACCCAAAATTGTAAAAAATCCCAAATTTTTTTCATAAAACCCCAAAAAATAATTAAAAACCCTTCAGAACTCCTCAAAATCCCCCTCAAAATGACCCTAAATTGGGAAAAAAACTCAAAACACCCCAAAATCTCCTCATAAAATCCTCAAAATTATTAAAAACCCCCTCAGAATCCCTTAAAAAGAGCCCAAAATTGTCAAAAATCCCAAAATTTCCTCATAAAAACCCCAAAATAATTAAAAATCCCTCAGAACTTCTCAAAGTCCCCTTCAAAGAGACCCTAAATTGGGAAAAAAACTCAAAATACCCCAAAATCTCCTCATAAAATCCTCAAAATTATTAAAAACCCCCTCACAACACCTCAAAATGACCCTAAATTGGAAAAAAAACCCAAAATCCCCTCATAAAATTCTAAAATAATTAAACACCCCCTCAGAATCCCTTAAGAAGGACCCAAAATTGTAAAAAATCCCAAATTTTCCTCATAAAAAACCAAAAATAATTAAAACCCTCTCAGAACTCTTCAAAATCCCCCTCAAAATGACCCTAAATTGGGAAAAAACCTCGAAAACATCAAAAAATCTCCTCATAAAATTCCAAAAATAATTAAAAACCCCTCAGAACTCCTCAAAATCCCCCTCAAAGAGACCCAAAACTGGGAAAAAACCCAAAAATCTCCTCATAAGAACCCAAAAATAAATAAACCCCCTTCAGAACTCCTCAAAATCCTCCTTAAAATGATTCTAAATTGGAAAAAAATCCAAAAAACAACAAAATCTCCTCAGAAAAATCAAAAAATAATGAAGTTTCCTCTTAGAACCTCCCCTCAAAAAGACCCTAAATTGGGAAATAAACCCAAAACACCCTAAATTCTCCTCATAAAAACCCAAAATAATTAAACCCCCCCTCAGAACCTCTCAAAATTACCCTAAATTTTGAAAAACCCCCTCATAAAAACCCAAAAATAATGAACTCCCACTCAGAATCCCACCCCAAAAAAGGCCGTAAATTAGGAAAAAACCCCAAACAACCCCAAAATCTCCTCATAAAATCCCAAAATAATTAAACCACCCCTCAGAACCCCCCTTAAAGAGACCCTAAATTGGAAAAAAACCCCTCATAAAAACCCCAAAATAGTGAACTCCCACTCAGAATCCCCCCCAAAAAAGGCCGTAAATTGGGAAAAAACCCCAAACCACCTCAAAATCTCCTCATAAAATCCCAAAAATAATTAAACCCCCCCTCAGAACCCCTCTTAAAGAGACCCTAAATTGGGAAAAACCCCCTCATAAAAACCCAAAAATAATGAACTCCCACTCAGAATCCCACCCCAAAAAAGGCTCTAAATTGGGAAAAAAGCCAAAACCACCTCAAAATCTCCTCATAAAATCCCAAAAATAATTAAACCCCTCCTCAGAACCCCCCTTAAAGAGACCCTAAATTGGAAAAAACCCCCCTCATAAAAACCCAAAAATAATGAACTCCCACTCAGAATCCCACCCCAAAAAAGGCCGTAAATTAGGAAAAAACCCCAAACAACCCCAAAATCTCCTCATAAAATCCCAAAATAATTAAACCACTCCTCAGAACCCCCCTTAAAGAGACCCTAAATTGGGAAGAACCCCCTCATAAAAACCCCAAAATAGTGAACTCCCACGCAGAACCCCCCCATAAAAGGCCGTAAATTAGGAAAAAACCCCAAACCACCCCAAAATCTCCTCATAAAATCCCAAAAATAATTAAACCCCCCCTCAGAACCCCTCTTAAAGAGACCCTAAATTGGGAAAAAAACCCAAAACAACCCCAAAATCTCCTCATAAAATCCCAAAAATAATTAAACCCCCCCCTCAGAACCCCCCTTATAGAGACCCTAAATTGGAAAAAAACCCCTCATAAAAACCCAAAAATAGTGAACTCCCACTCAGAATCCCACCCCAAAAAAGGCCCTAAATTGGGAAAAAACCCCAAACCACCTTAAAATCTCCTCATAAAATCCCAAAAATAATTAAACCCCCCCTCAGAACCCCCCTTAAAGAGACCCTAAATTGGGAAGAACCCCCTCATAAAAACCCAAAAATAGTGAACTCCCACTTAGAATCCCCCCTCAAAAAAGGCCCTAAATTGGGAAAAAACCCAAATCACCCCAAAATCTCCTCATAAAATCCCCAAAATAATTAAACCGCCCCTCAGGACCCCCCTTAAAGAGACCCTAAATTGAGAAGAACCCCCTCATAAAAACCCAAAAATAGTGAACTCCCACTCAGAATCCCACCCCAAAAAAGGCTCTAAATTGGGAAAAAACCCCAAACAACCCCAAAATCTCCTCATAAAATCCCAAAAATAATTAAACCCCCCCTCAGAACCCCCGTCCCCCTCCCCTCACGGCGCTCCAGGCCCGAGGCGCCCCCCCCGGGTCCTTCCCCCCCTCCTATTCCCGCTGTCCCCGTGTCCCCTCCCTGTTATCCGCTGCCCTCAGGGATTCTCACCATGGCGGTGTCGGCCCGAGGTGCCCCCCCGGTTCCGATCCCGGTTCCGATTCCGTTCCCGGTTCCGTTCCCGGTTCCGCCCCCCCCCTCACAACCAGGCCCCGTCGCTTCCCGCTTCCGACAGGGGGCGCCCCCTCGCCGCCCGCACTGCGCATGCGCGGCACCTCCCGTTCCCGCCCTTTTCCCCTCACGTTTCCCGCCCCTCCTTCAAATTCCCGCCCCCCGCCTCAAAATTCCCAACGCCCCCTCCCCAAATTCCCGTCCCGGGAATGAAGGAGGGAGATCGGAAGGAGATTTGTGGCCCCCTCCCCAAATTCCCGCCTCGAGAATGAAGGAGGGGGAATCAGAAAATTTGTGGCCCCCTCCCCAAATTCCCTCTCCACCACCTCCGAGGTGGCGCCCCGCCCACACCGCTCTTAGCCACGCCCCCTTTCATATCTCCCCCTCCCCTAATTCTGTCTCTCCCCCCCCCGCCCATCCCGGTTTGCGCCCCCTCCCCAAATTCCGCGCCCCCCGCCCCTCCAGGCCACGCCCTAAACCACGCCCACTCCCCCAATTATCCCGCTCTTCTGGCCCCTCCCATTGCATCCCCCCTCCCCAAAATTCCCGCCGCTCTTTGCTTCCTTCCCTCCTCACAATTCCCGTTTTTCCCCCTCAAAATTCCCGCTTTGCCCCGTCAAAATTCCCATTTTTTCCTATAAAATTCCCGCTTTTTCCCCAAAAAATTCCCGGTTCCCCCCCCCCCCCCCCCCCCCAATATTCCCCGTGCCCTCCTATAGCCCCGCCCCTTAACCCCGCCCCTCCCATTAGCCCCGCCCCTCCCGCCGCTCCCGCCGCTCCCCTCACGGTGCCGCTCCTCCCCTCCCGCCGCGCACGCGCTCCCGCCATTCCCCCCCCCCCCCCACCTCCGTGATCGTGAAGGCGGAGGCGGAGGGAGGAGGAGGAGGAGGAGGAGGAGGCGGCTGAGCGCTGAGGGGTGGGGGGGGGGGTTAGAGGAGGAGGAAGGCGCCGCCGCCATTACAGGCCGAGCCCGCCCCGGCGGCCCCCGCCGCCCTCGCCCCGCCCGCCGCCGCCGCCCCGAGAGCGCGGACATGGCGCTGCCGCCGCCTCCCGCCGCCCCCGGCCCGGCCCGATGCCGCCGCCGCCACCTCTGTTTCTCCGGTAAGAAGGAAACCTCTTCCTCCTCCCTCACTCTCAGCGCCACCATCGCCGCCTTTTTTCTCTTTGGAAAATCCCCCCCCACCACCACCTCCCCCCCCAGAAGAACAATGGGCCGCCCCACCCCCGCCCGCCGCGCGCCCGCCGGGCCGGCCCATGGCCCCCGCGGGGGGGGGGACGGCCCCGTGAGGGGGGCCCGGGAGAGACCACCCCCCGTGGGGGGAGGGGGGGGGGATGAGACCCCCACCCCCCCATCCGTCCGTTCTCAGTGGTCCCGCCGCCCATTCATGGGGGGCTGTGGGGGAGAGACCACCGCGAAGGGGAGAGGGGGGACCCCGAAATTGGGGGGGGGGGGGGGGCTTGGAGCAGAGACCACTCCCCAATCTGGGGGGGATTCTGAGGGGAGGCCAGCCCCAATTTGAGGGGGTGACGAACCCCAATTTGGGGGGGATTCTGAGGGGAGACCATCCCCAATTTTGGGGGGATTCTGAGGGGAGACTATCCCCAATTTGGGGGTGTTCGGAGGTGAGACCATCCCCGCTTTGGGGGGATTTGAGGGGGGGACCAACCCCGATTTGGGGGGGATTCTGAAGGGAGGCCATCCCCAATTTGGGGGGGCTTGGAGGTGAGACCCCCCCCCCCAATTTGAGGGGGAGACCAACCCTAATTTGGGGGGCTTAGAGGTGAGACCACCCCCAATCTGGGGGGGATTCTGAGGGGAGACCATCCGCAATTTGGGGGGGATTCTGAGGGGAGACCATCACCAATTTGGGGGTGTTCGGAGGTGAGACCATCCCCAATTTGGGGGGGCTTAGAGGTGAGACCACCCCCAATTTGGGAGAATTTGGGGGGGATTCTGAGGGGACACCACCCGCAATTTGAGGGGGAGACCATTCCCAATTTGGGGGGGATTCTGAGGGGAGACCATCCCCAATTTGGGGGGATTCTGAGGGGAGACCACCCCCAATTTGGGGGGGATTCTGAGGGGAGACCACCCCCAGTTTGGGGGGCTTAGAGGTGAGACCATCCCCAGTTTGGGGGGGATTCTGAGGGGAGACCATCCCCAATTTGGGGGGGATTCTGAGGGGGAGACCATCCCCAATTTGGGGGTGTTTGGAGGTGAGACCATCCCCGATTTGGGGGGGATTTGAGGGGGAGACCATCCCCAATTTGGGGGCGATTCTGAGGGGAGACCACCTCCAATTTGGGGGGGAGACCATTCCCAATCTGGGGGGCTTAGAGGTGAGACCACCCCCAATTTGGGGGGGTTTAAAGAAGAGACCACCCCCAAATTTGGGGGGGGTTTAGAGGTGAGACCATCCCCAATTTGGGGGTGATTCTGAGGTGAGACCATCCCCAATTTGGGGGTGTTCGGAGATGAGACCATCCCCGATTTGGGGGGGATTTGAGGGGGAGACCATCCCCAATTTGGGGGGGTTTAAAGAAGAGACCATCCCCAATCTGGGGGGGATTCTGAGGTGAGACTACCCCCAATTTGGGGGGGCTTTGAGGTGAGACCATCTCCAATTTGGGGGGGGATTCTGAGGGGTGACCACCCCCAATTTGAGGGGGGAGACCCCTCCCCAATTTGCAGCTCCCCCTCCCCAAGATGGTGGGGTCCTCCCTCAAATCCCCCTCCCCAAAATTCCCATTTTTCCTTGGAGCTTTTCCCATTTTTTCCCCATTTTTTGGGATCATTTGGGGTTTTCTGGCTGCCCCGAGACCCCCAAAGACCCCTCCCCAAATTCCCCCTTTTTTTTTCATTTCCCAGAGTTGCAATTCCCTGAAAAATTTGGGATTTTTTGGGATTTTTTTTGGGATTTTTGGAGATTTTTTTAGGATTTTCTTGGGATTTTTTTAGGGAATTTTTAGGGTTTTTTGGGGGGATTTTTTGTGGAATTTTTGGGGATTTCCTTGAGATTTTTTTAGGATTTTTTGGAGACTTTTGGAGAAATTTTTTTAGGATTTTCTTGGTATTTTTTAGGGAAATTTTTGGGGTTTTTTGGGATTTCATTTGAATTTTGGGGGGATTTTCTGGAGTTTTTTTGGGGGGATTTATTTTGGATTTTCTTGGGAATTTTGATTTTTTGGGGGATTTTTGGAGGGGTTTTTAGGATTTTCTTGGGATTTGGAGGAGATTTTGGGGGTTTTTTTGGGGGATTTATTTGGGATTTTTTTGGGATTTATTTTTGATTTTTGTGGGATTTTTTGGGGGGCTTTTTTTAGGATTTTTGGGAAAATATTTTGGGGTTTTTAAAAATTTTTTTTGGATTTTCTTGGAATTTTGGGGGCAGTTTTAGGGAACTTTTTGGGGTTTTATTTTGGGATTTATTTTGGGATTTTTTGGGGTTTTTTTGGGAGGTTTCTTGATCATTTTTCATTTTCTTGGGATTTTTTGGGAATTTTGGAGATTATTTTTTAGGAATATTTTTTTATTTTCTTCAGATTTTTGGGGGCATTTTCTTGGGACTTTAAAAAAATATTTTAAGGTTTTTTTTTCTAATTTTTGTTTTATTTTTTGGGCCAGAATTTCACTTTTCCCACCTGGATTTTTCTGTTCCATCCCAAATTTTAAGATTTCTCATCCAGAAACGTGGGAAAAGCTTCCCAGAAACCCCAAAAATGGGAAAAACATCCCCAAAAAACCCAAAAATTTGGGAATTGCAGCTCCAGGAAATCCTAAAAATTGGGAAAAACATCCCAAAAAAATGCAAAAATTGGGAAAAACATCCCCAAAAAAACCTCAAAATTGGGAAAAGATCCCAAAAAGTCCCAAAAATTGGGAAAAAGATCCCAAAAAATCAGGAAAGGATCCCAAAAAGTCCCAAAAATTGGGAAAAAGATCCCAAAAAATCAGAAAAGGATCCCAAAATGTCCCAAAAATTGGGAAAAAGATCCCAAAAAATCAGAAAAGGATCCCTGAAAGTCCCCAAAAATCCCAAAAATTGGGGAAAAATCCCAAAATTTGGGATCAACATTCCCAAAAAACCCCAAAATTTGGGAATTCTCAACTCCTCCAATCCCAACCCCCCCCAAAATCCCAAATTTTCCCCTGAAATTCCCGGATCAGGAAGGAAAAAAAAAAAATTCCACAAATTTTGACCTCGAGGTCGTTCCCCTCCAGCAAATCCAAACTTTGAGGATTTGAGGGTGGAAAATTCCTTTTTTTTTGGGAATTTTTGGATTTTTGGGAATTTTTTCAGGATTTGAGGTTTCCAACTGAAACTTTTAGGGGAAAAAAGAAGAAAATTCCGGATTTTTTTCTGCTTTTTCCTGTGAATTTTGTGGGAATGAAAGGAGCGGCTCCGACGTTCTTGGACTTTGGAGTCTGGCAGGAACTGCTGAGGCAGCGAATTCCAGGAAAAAAAATTGGGAATTCTGGGGAAAATCGGGAATTTTGGGGGGTTTAAAGTCGGAATTTCCAGGTCTGGCACCAATCTGGGTGAGGATTCTGAAGGAATTTTGGGAATTTTGGGGGAATTTTTGGGATTTTTGGGGTCAATGAGAAGCTGCTGAGTCAGCGAATTCCAGGAAAAAAAAAAATTGGGAATTCTGGGGGAAAAAAATCGGGAATTTTTGGGGGGGTTGAAGTCGGAATTTCCAGGTCTGGGATTGATCTGGGTGAGGATTCCTTGGGAATTTTTGGGATTTTTGGGGCTGTTTGGGGTCAATCGGGAGCAGCTGAGTCAGCGAATTCCAGGAAAAAAAAATTGGGGAATTCTGGGGAAACTTGGGAATTTTGGGGGGGGGTTAAAGTCGGAATTTCCAGGTCTGGGATTGATGTGGGTGAGGATCCTGAAGGAATTTTGGGAATTTTTGGGATTTTTTGGGATTTTTTAGGGCTGTTTGAGGTCAATCAGGAGCTGCTGAGTCAGCGAATTCCAGGAAAAAAAAATTGGGAATTCTGGGGAAAAAAAATCGGGAATTTTGGGGGGTTAAAGTCGGAATTTCAAGGTCCTGGGTGAGGATCCTGCAGGGATTTTGGGGATTAATCAGGAACTGCTGAGTCAGCGAATTCCAGGAAAAAACATTGGGAATTCTGGGGAAAATCGGGAATTTTGGGGGGTTAAAGTCAGAATTTCCAGGTCTGGGACCGATCTGGGTGAGGATTCCACAAGAATTTGGGGAATTTTTGGGATTTTTGGGGCTCAATCAGGAGGGGTCAATCAGGAGCTGCTGAGTCAGCAAATTCCAGGAAAAAAAAAAAATTGGGAATTCTGGGGAAAAAAAAATCAGGAATTTTTGGAGGGGGTTAAAGTCAGAGTTTCCAGGTCTGGGACTGATCTGGGTGAGGATTCCACAAGATTTTGGGGAATTTTTGGGATTTTGGGGCTGTTTGGGGTCAATCAGGAGCTGCTGAGTCAGCGAATTTCAGGAGAAAAAAAAATTGGGACTTTTGGGGGAAAAAAAATCTGGAATTTTTAGGGGGGTTAAAGTTGGAATTTCAAGGTCCTGGGTGAGGATCCCGCAGGAATTTTAGGAATTTTTTGGAATTTTTTTGGGGCTGTTTGGGATTAATCAGGAGCTGCTGAGTCAGCGAATTCCAGGAACAAAAATGGGAATTTTTGAGGAAAATCGGGAATATTTGGGGGGTTAAAGTCAGAATTTCCAGGTCCTGGGTGAGGATCCCGCAGGAATTTTGGGAATTTTTGAGGAATTTTTTGGGAATTTTGGGGGTTTTTTGGGATTAATCAGGAGCTGCTGAGTCAGCGAATTCCAGGGGAAATGAAGTTGTGGCCATCATGGTGGAGTTGTGTCCATCATGGTGGAGTTGTGTCCATCATGGTGGAGGAGTTGTGTCCATCATGGTGGTGGAGTTGTGTCCATCATGGTGGAGGAGTTGTGTCCATCATGGTGGAGTTGTGTCCATCATGGAGTTCTTGTGTCCATCATGGTGGAGGAGTTGTGTCCATCATGGTGGTTCACTTGTGTCCATCATGGTGGAGTTGTGTCCATCATGGTGGAGTTGTGTCTATCATGATGGAGGAGTTGTGTCCCTCATCGTGGGGGAGTTGTGTCCATCATGGTGGAGTTGTGTCCATCATGGTGGAGTTGTGTCCATCATGGAGGAGTTGTGTCCATCATGGAGGAGTTGTGTCCATCATGGAGGAGTTGTGTCCATCATGGTGGAGTTGTGTCCATCATGGTGGAGTTGTGTCCATCATGGTGGAGGAGTTGTGTCCATCATGGAGGAGGAGTTGTGTCCATCATGGTGGAGGAGTTGTGTCCATCATGGTGGAGGAGTTGTGTCCATCATGGTGGAGGAGTTGTGTCCATCATGGTGGAGTTGTGTCCATCATGGTGGGGAAGTTGTGTCCATCATGGTGGAGTTGTGTCCATCATGGAGGAGTTGTGTCCATCATGGTGGAGGAGTTGTGTCCATCATGGTGGGGCAGTTGTGTCCATCATGGAGGAGTTGTGTCCATCATGGTGGAGGAGTTGTGTCCATCATGGTGGAGGAGTTGTGTCCATCATGGTGGAGGAGTTGTGTCCATCATGGTGGAGTTGTGTCCATCATGGTGGAGTTGTGTCCATCATGGTGGAGTTGTGTCCATCATGGTGGAGTTGTGTCCATCATGGTGGAGGAGTTGTGTCCATCATGGTAGAGGAGTTGTGTCCATCATGGTGGAGTTGTGTCCATCATGGTGGAGGAGTTGTGTCCATCATGGTGGAGTTGTGTCCATCATGGTGGGGAAGTTGTGTCCATCATGGTGGAGGAGTTGTGTCCATCATGGTAGAGGAGTTGTGTCCATCATGGTGGAGTTGTGTCCATCATGGTGGAGGAGTTGTGTCCATCATGGTGGAGTTGTGTCCATCATGGTGGGGAAGTTGTGTCCATCATGGTGGAGGAGTTGTGTCCATCATGGTGGAGTTGTGTCCATCATGGTGGAGTTGTGTCCATCATGGTGGAGTTGTGTCCATCATGGTGGGGAAGTTGTGTCCATCATGGTGGAGTTGTGTCCATCATGGTGGAGGAGTTGTGTCCATCATGGTGGAGGGGTTGTGTCCATCATGGTGGAGTTGTGTCCATCATGGTGGAGTTGTGTCCATCATGGTGGAGTTGTGTCCATCATGGAGGAGTTGTGTCCATCATGGAGGAGTTGTGTCCATCATGGTGGGGCAGTTGTGTCCATCATGGTGGAGTTGTGTCCATCATGGAGGAGTTGTGTCCATCATGGTGGGGCAGTTGTGTCCATCATGGTGGAGTTGTGTCCATCATGGTTGAGGAGTTGTGTCCATCATGGTGGGGAAGTTGTGTCCATCATGGTGGAGTTGTGTCCATCATGGTGGAGGAGTTGTGTCCATCATGGTGGAGGAGTTGTGTCCATCATGGTGGAGTTGTGTCCATCATGGAGGAGTTGTGTCCATCATGGTGGAGGAGTTGTGTCCATCATGGCGGAGGAGTTGTGTCGGTCATGGTGGGGCAGTTGTGTCCATCATGGTGGAGTTGTGTCCATCATGGTGGAGGAGTTGTGTCCATCATGGCGGAGGAGTTGTGTCCATCATGGTGGAGTTGTGTCCATCATGGTGGAGGAGTTGTGTCCATCATGGTGGAGGAGTTGTGTCCATCATGGTGAAGTTGTGTCCATCATGGTGGAGTTGTGTCCATCATGGTGGAGGAGTTGTGTCCATCATGGTGGAGGAGTTGTGTCCATCATGGTGAAGTTGTGTCCATCATGGTGGAGTTGTGTCCATCATGGTGGAGTTGTGTCCATCATGGTAGAGGAGTTGTGTCCATCATGGTGGAGTTGTGTCCATCATGGTGGAGTTGTGTCCATCATGGTAGAGGAGTTGTGTCCATCATGGTGGAGTTGTGTCCATCATGGTGGAGTTGTGTCCATCATGGTAGAGGAGTTGTGTCCATCATGGTGTGGAGAAGTTGTGTCCGTCATGGTGGAGTTGTGTCCATCATGGTGGAGGAGTTGTGTCCATCATGGTGAAGTTGTGTCCATCATGGTGGAGTTGTGTCCATCATGGTGGAGGAGTTGTGTCCATCATGGTGGAGTTGTGTCCGTCATGGTGGAGTTGTGTCCATCATGGTGGGGAAGTTGTGTCCATCATGGTGGAGTTGTGTCCATCATGGAGGAGTTGTGTCCATCATGGTGGGGCAGTTGTGTCCATCATGGTGGAGTTGTGTCCATCATGGTGGAGTTGTGTCCATCATGGTGGAGGAGTTGTGTCCATCATGGTGGAGGAGTTGTGTCCATCATGGTGGTGGAGTTGTGTCCATCATGGTGGAGTTGTGTCCATCATGGAGGAGTTGTGTCCATCATGGTGGAGTTGTGTCCATCATGGTGGAGGAGTTGTGTCCATCATGGTGGAGGAGTTGTGTCCATCATGGTGGAGGAGTTGTGTCCATCATGGTGGAGTCGTGTCCATCATGGTGGAGTTGTGTCCATCATGGTGGAGGAGTTGTGTCCATCATCGTGGAGTTGTGTCCATCATGGAGGAGTTGTGTCCATCATGGTGGAGGAGTTGTGTCCATCATGGTGGAGGAGTTGTGTCCATCATGGTGGAGTTGTGTCCATCATGGTGGAGTTGTGTCCATCATGGTGGAGTTGTGTCCATCATGGTGGTGGAGTTGTGTCCATCATGGTGGAGTTGTGTCCATCATGGTGGGGCAGTTGTGTCCATCATGGTGGAGTTGTGTCCATCATGGTGGAGTTGTGTCCATCATGGTGGAGTTGTGTCCATCATGGTGGAGGAGTTGTGTCCATCATGGAGGAGGAGTTGTGTCCATCATGGTGGAGTTGTGTCCATCATGGTGGAGTTGTGTCCATCATGATGGAGGAGTTGTGTCCATCATGGAGGAGGAGTTGTGTCCATCATGGTGGAGTTGTGTCCATCATGGTGGTGGAGTTGTGTCCATCATGGTGCAGAAGTCGTGTCCATCATGGTGGGGAAGTTGTGTCCATCATGGTGGGGAAGTTGTGTCCATCATGGTGGAGAAGTTGTGTCCATCGTGGTTGAGGAGTTGTGTCCCTCATGGTGGGGGAGTTGTGTCCATCATGGAGGGTCTTTGGTTGAGTGGGGAAGTTTTGTCCATCATGGTGGGGAAGTTGTGTCCATCATGGTGGAGTTGTGTCCATCATGGTGGAGGAGTTTTGTCCATCATGGTGCAGAACTCGTGTCCATCATGGTGGAGTTGTGGCAATCATGGTGCAGAACTCGTGTCCATCATGGTGCAGAACTCGTGTCCATCATGGTGGAGTTGTGTCCATCATGGTGGGGAAGTTGTGTCCATCATGGTGGAGTTGTTTCCATCATGGAGAACCTTCGGATGTCGGAACCGACTCCATCTCGGTGCCCCTCTCTTGACTGGAGAATCCATTCCCCCCCTCTCCAAACCCACCCTTCACCACCTTCTCCTCTTCCTCTCTCCCCAGGACGCCTCGTCGGCCGCCCCCGATCCTGAAGCCTCTCCGGCGCTCCCGCCATGGCGCCGCCGCGCCTTCCCTGATCTCCCCTCCCCTCGCCGCGCCCGGTGGCCCCGGGCCACCATGCGCCGACCATGATGATGGCCCGCAAGCAAGATGGCCGCACGCCCACCTACAACGTCAGCGTGGTGGGACTGTCCGGCACCGAGAAGGAGAAAGGTCAATGCGGCGTCGGCAAATCCTGCCTGTGCAACCGCTTCGTGCGGCCGAGCGCCGACGATTTCCACTTGGACCACACGTCCGTGCTCAGCACCAGTGACTTTGGGGGCAGGGTGGTCAACAATGACCACTTCCTCTACTGGGGCGAGGTGGCGCGGCCGTTGGAGGAGTGCGTGGAGTGTCGGATCCACGTGGTGGAACAGACGGAATTCATCGACGATCAGACCTTCCAACCTCACCGTTCCACGGCTTTGCAACCCTACATCAAAAGGGCGGCGGCCACCAAGTTGGCGTCGGCGGAGAAGCTCATGTATTTCTGCACCGACCAGTTGGGTTTGGAGCAGGACTTCGAGCAGAAACAAATGCCCGACGGCAAATTGCCGGTGGACGGTTTCTTGCTCTGCGTCGACGTCAGCCGCGGTATGAACCGCAACTTCGACGAGCAGCTCAAATTCGTTTCCAACCTCTACAACCAACTGGCCAAAACCAAGAAGCCGGTGGTGGTTGTGTTGACCAAGTGCGACGAGGGCGTGGAGCGTTACATCCGCGACGCGCACGCCTTCGCTTTGGGCAAGAAGAACCTGCAGGTGGTGGAGACGTCGGCGCGTTCCAACGTCAACGTCGACCTGGCTTTCAGCACCTTGGTTCAGCTGGTGGACAAGAGCCGCGGCAAGGCCAAGATCATCCCCTACTTCGAGGCCCTCAAGCAGCAGAGCCAACAGATCGCCGCCGCCAAGGACAAGTACGAGTGGCTCGTCAGCCGCATCGTCAAGAGCCACCACGAAGCTTGGCCCAACGTCAGCCGCAAGATGCAACCGGCGCCCGAGTACCAAGACTACGTCTACTTGGAGGGCACCCAGAAGGCCAAGAAACTCTTCCTGCAGCACGTCCAGCGCCTCAAGCAGGAGCACATCGAGCGGCGCCGCAAGGTCTACCTGGCCCTGCTGCCCCAGGCCTTGGACGCGCTCGTGCCGGATTTGGACGAGATCGACCACTTGAGCCGCGCCAAGGCCGAGAAGCTTCTGGAGGCCAAGCCCGATTTCCTCAAGTGGTTCGTGGTGTTGGAGGAGACGCCGTGGGACGCCACCAGCCACGTGGACAACGTGGACAACGAGCGCATCCCCTTCGACCTGCTGGAGACGCCGGCGGCCGAGCAGCTCTACGAGGCTCACCTGGAGAAGCTGCGCAACGAGCGCAAGCGCGCCGAGATGAGGAGGGCGTTCCGCGAGAACCTGGAGACCTCGCCCTTCGTCACGCCCGGTAAACCCTGGGAGGAGGCCAGGAGCTTCATCATGAACGAGGACTTCTACCTGTGGTTGGAGGAGTCCGTCTACATGGACATCTACGGCAAGCACCAGAAGCAGCTGATCGACAAAGCCAAGGAGGACTTCCAGGAGCTGCTGCTGGAATATTCTGAGCTCTTCTACGAGCTGGAGCTGGACGCCAAACCCAGCAAGGAGAAGATGGGAGTCATCCAAGAGGTGTTGGGCGAGGAGCAGAGGTTCAAAGCTCTGCAGAAGCTCCAGGCGGAACGCGACGCCCTCATCCTCAAGCACATCCACTTCGTCTACCACCCAACCAAGGAGACGTGTCCCAGCTGCGCCGCCTGCGTGGACGCCCGCGTGGAGCAGCTGCTGGGCTCGCGTTTCATCCGGCACCACCGCAACCCCTTGGCCGACTCCAACGTCGACCGGATCAACCTGGTCATCCTCGGCAAGGACGGCTTGGCGCGCGAGTTGGCCAACGAGATCCGCGCCCTCTGCACCAACGACGACAAGTACGTCATCGAGGGCAAGATGTACGAGTTGGCCTTGAGGCCCATCGAGGGCAACGTCCGGTTGCCGGTCAACGCCTTCCAGACTCCGACCTTCCAACCTCACGGTTGCCTTTGCCTCTACAACTCCAAGGAATCTTTGTCCTACGTGGTGGAGAGCATCGAGAAGAGCCGCGAGTCCACCGTGGGTCGCCGCGACGGCCACTTGGCTCAGCTTCCCTTGACGCTCATCTTGGTCAACAAACGCGGCGGCGGCGACGCCGGCGGCGAGACGTTGCAGAGCTTGATCCAACAAGGCCAACAAATCGCCAGCAAGCTCCAGTGCGTCTTCCTCGACCCCGCCTCGGCCGGCATCGGTTACGGCCGGAACATCAACGAGAAGCAGATCGGTCAAGTCCTCAAGGGCTTGTTGGACGCCAAACGCAACCTCAACCTGGTGGTGGGCTCCACGCCGGGCTTGAAGGACGCGTCGGACGGCGCCGACCTCCGCGTGGTGATGTGCCTGATGTGCGGCGACCCGGTGAGCGCCGACGAGGTGCTGCTGCCCATCCTGCAGGCGCAGCCGTGCCGGCCGGCGCCGGGCGGCGGCGCCGCGGTGCTGCTGGAGGCGGCGGTGGGATCGCAACGGCGCCGGGTGGAGTTGTCCTTGTTGTCCTACCACGCCTCGTTCGGTTTGAGGAAGAGCCGGTTGGTGCACGGTTACATCGTCTTCTACGCGGCCAAACGCAAGGCGTCGTTGGCCACGTTGCGCGCGTTCTTGGCCGACGTTCAGGACATCGTGCCCGTCCAGTTGGTGGCTTTGGCCGACGGCTCGGCCGACCTGCTGGACAACGACGTGAGCCGCGAGCAGTTGGCCGAGGGCGAGGAGATCGCCCAAGAGATCGAGGCCAGATTCGCCGCTTTGCCCTGCGGTCAACCTCAAGCCAAGCTGGAGGTCTTCCAACCTTTCTTCAAGGACGCTTTGGACAAGAAGAACATCGTGGAGGCCACTCACATGTACGACAACGCCGCCGAGGCGTGCAGCACCGGCGAGGACGTCTTCAACTCGCCGCGCGCCGGATCGCCGCTCTGCAACTCCAACTTGCCCGACTCCGAGGAGGATCCGGAACCTCTTCCCGGGTACAGCCCCTTCCGTGAGGAACCTCCCGTGCCCACCTTGCCCAAGGACCACTCCAAGCTGTCCATGGAGCTGGAGGGCAACGACGGATTGAGCTTCATCTCGGTGGTGGGCGCCTTCGACGGCAAAGCCAACAACAAGATCCCGCCGCCGGTGAAACCGAAACCTCCGGTTCATTTCGACATCAAAGGCGACTTGGGCTACCTGGAGCAAAGCCACCGCGACGTCCAACGGCGCTCGGTGTCCTCCTCCACGTGGTTACCGCCGGATTGTTTCGACCCTTCGGATTACGCCGAGCCCATGGACGCGGTGGTGAAACCGCGCAACGAGGAGGAGAACATCTACTCGGTTCCTCACGACAGCACCCAAGGCAAGATCATCACCGTGAGGAACATCAACAAGGCCACGTCCAACGGCAGCGGCAACGGCTCGGACAGCGAGATGGACACCAGCTCCTTGGAGCGCGGCCGGAGGCTGCCGGCCGTCACCAAACCGTCGCTGTACCGGGCGCGGTGCGCTCGGCTCGGACGTTTCGCCGGTTACCGGCCAGGACTGAGCGTCGGGAGCGACGACGAGTTGGGAAGCGGGAGGAAGAAGGACGAGGAAACGGGAGGTCAAGGAGGTTACAAAGGGGACAACGCGGTCATGGCCTACGAGGCGGGTGATGGAGAGGATCCGCGCAGGAGGAACATCCTGAGGAGCCTCAGGAGGACCACCAAGGTGGGGTTTGGGGTCAGGGTGGGCTTTGGGGTCAAGGTGGGGCTTGGAGGGGTCATTTTGGGGTGATGGTCAAGCTCAAGGTGGGCTGGGCATGGTGGAACATCTCAGTGGTCATCCCAGTGGTCAGTGGTCATCCCAGTGGTCAGTGGAGGATCTCAGCAGGAGGAACATCCTCAGGAGGATGATGAAGGTGGGATGAAGTTCAGAGGGGTCATTTTGTGGTGATGGTCAAGGTCAAAGAGGTCTGGGATATCTCAGTGGTCATCCCAGTGGTCATCTCAGTGGTCATCCCAGTGGTCATCCCAGTGGTCAGTGGTCATCCCAGTGGTCAGTGGAGGATCTCAGGAGGATGATGAAGGTGGATGAAGAAGGTTGAGCATCTTGGAGGGCTCATTTTGGGGTGATGGTCAAGGTCAAGGAGGTCTGGGATGACTCAGTGGTCATCCCAGTGGTCAGTGGTCATCCCAATGGTCAGTGGTCATCATCCCAGTGGTCAGTGGTCATCCCAGTGGTCAGTGGAGGATCTCAGCAGGAAGAACATCCTGAGGAGCCTCAGGAGGAGCACCAAGGTGGGACTTGGGGTCAGGGTGGGCTTTAGGGTCAAGGTGGGGCTTGGAGGGGTCATTCTGGGCTGGTGGAGTGTCCTTGTGGTCATCCCAGTGGTCAGTGGTCATCCCAGTGGTCAGTGGTCATCCCAGTGGTCAGTGGAGGATCTCAGGTGGAGGAACATCCTCAGGAGGAGCACCAAGGTGGGCTTTGGGGTCAAGGTGGGGCTTGGAGGGGTCACTTCAGGGTGATGGTCAAGCTCAAGGAGGACTGGGATATCTCAGTGGTCATCCCAGTGGTCAGTGGTCATCCCAATGGTCAGTGGTCATCATCCCAGGGGTCAGTGGTCATCCCAGTGGTCAGTGGTCATCTCAGTGGTCATCCCAGTGGTCAGTGGTCATCCCAGTGGTCAGTGGAGGAGCTCAGGAGGATGATGAAGGTGGATGATGAAGGTTGAGGGTCTTGGAGGGCTCATTTTGGGCTGGATTTCCCCACATTTTCCTGGAATTTTCCTGGAATTTTCCATGATTTTCCCCTGACTTTCCCACATTTTCCTGGACTGTTTCTGGAAGTTTCCTGGAACTTTCCTTGACTTTATCTCAACTTTTCCTCGACTTTTCCTTGCATTTTCCTGGGATTTTCCTGGAATTTTCCTTGACTTTTCCTCGACTTTTCCTGGAACTTTCCTGGACTTTTCCTCAACTTTTCCTTGACTTTTCCTGTGATTTTCCTGAAGTTTTCCTGGGATTTTCCTGGACTTTTCCTGAAATTTTCCTGGACTTTTCTTTGACTTTTCCTCAACTTTTCCTCGACTTTTCCTGAAGTTTCCCTGGACTTTTCCTGGACTTTCCCTGGACTTTCCCTGGAATTTTCCTGGAACTTTCCTGGACTTATCCTCAACTTTTCCTCGACTTTTCCTGGAATTTTCTTGAAGTTTTCCTGGACTGTTCCTGGACTTTTCCTGGGACTTTTCCTGGAAGTTTCCGGGACTTTTCCTTGAACTTTCCCTGGAAATTTCTGGAATTTTCCATGATTTTCCCCCTGACTTTCCCACATTTTCCTGGACTTTTCCTGGAATTTTCCCCCGACTTTCCCACATTTTCCTGGACTTTTCCTGGAATTTTCCCTCGACTTTCCCACATTTTCCTGGGATTTTCCTGGGATTTTCCTGGGATTTTCCTGGAACTTTCCTTGACTTTTCCTGGACTTTCCCCGGAATTTTCCTGGACTTTCCCTAAACTGTTCCTGGAATTTTTCTGGAACTTTCCTGGACTTTTCCTCGACTTCTCCTGGAATTTTCCTGAGATTTTCCTGGAATTTTCCTGGCATTTTCCTCAACTTTTCCTCGACTTTTCCTGGACTTTTTCTGGAATTTTTCTGGACGTTTCCTGGAAGTTTTCTGGACTTTTCCTGGACTTTCCCTGGAACTTTCCTGGAATTTTCCTGGACTTTTCCACAACTTTTCCTGGGATTTTCCTGGAATTTTCCTCAACTTTTCCTCGACTTTTCCTCAACTTTTCCTCGACTTTTCCTGGGATTTTCCTGAAGTTTTCCTGAAATTTTTCTGGAATTTTCCATGACTTTCCCCCTGACTTTCCCACATTTTCCTGGACTTCTCCTGGACTTTTCCTCAACTTTTCCTGGAATTTTCCTTGACTTTTCCTCGACTTTTCCTGGCATTTTCCTGGGATTTTCCTAGAATTTTCCTGGACTTTCCCCGGAATTTTCCTGGACTTTCCCTGGACTTTTCCTGGAATTTTCCTCGACTGTTCCTGGAATTTTTCTGGAATTTTCCTGGACTTTTCTGGAATTTTCCTGGAACTTTCCTGGAATTTTCCTGAGATTTTCCTGGAATTTTCCTGGACTTTTCCGCAACTTTTCCTGGGATTTTCCTGGAATTTTCCTCAACTTTTCCTGGAATTTCCCCGGCCTTTCCCTGGCCTTTCCCTGCCCTTTCCCTGGCCTTTCCCCGGCCTTTTCTAGAACTTTCCGTGCCTTTCCCCCGCAGAAGCCGAAGGCCAAGGCGCGCCCGTCGCTCTCCAAGGCGCCGTGGGAGAGCAGCTACTTCGGGGTGCCCCTGGCCAGCGTGGTCACCCCCGAGCGGCCCATCCCCGTCTTCATCGAGCGCTGCATCCAGTACATCGAGGCCACTGGTCAGTCTGGGAATTCCTTGGGAATTTGGGGAATTTTGGGAATTTTTTCGGGGATTTTTTGGGATTTTTTGGGATTTTTTTGCATTTTTTTCAGAATTTTTTTGGATTTTTTTCGGATTTTTTGGGGATTTTTAGTGGTTTTTTTGGGTTCATCAAGGTTGTTGGTCATTCTAAAAATCTGGGAATTTTGAGGAATTTTTGGGAATTTTTTGGGAATTTTTTGGGAATTTTTTGGGATTTTTTTCAGGAATTTTTAGGATTTTTTTCGGGAATTTTTAGTGATTTTTTTTGATTTTTTAATGATTTTTTGGGGTTTTTTATGGGGTTTTTTGGGTTCATTCAGGCAGTTGGTCAATGAGGAAATTTGGGAATTTTTAGGAATTTTTTGGGAATTTTTGGGGAATTTTTTAGGATTTTTTGGGGGATTTTTTGGGGTTTTTTGGGGGATTTTTTGTGGCCAGCGTGGTCACCCCCGAGCGGCCCATCCCCGTCTTCATCGAGCGCTGCATCCAGTACATCGAGGCCACTGGTCAGTCTGGGAATTCCTTGGGAATTTGGGGAATTTTGGGAATTTTTTGGGAATTTTTTCGGGAATTTTTCGGGAATTTTTAGTGATTTTTTGGGATTTTTTTCTGATTTTTTTGGGTTTTTTGGGCACTTTTTCTGATTTTTGAGGGATTTTTCTGGGTTCATTGAGGTGGTTGGTCAGTCAAGAAATTTGGGAATTTTTTGGGAATTTTTGGGAATTTTTGGGATTTTTTTCAGGAATTTTTCAGGAATTTTTGGGGGGTTTTTTGCTATTTTTTTTTTTTTGGGGGATTTTTTTGTATTTTTTGAGGGGTTTTTAGGGGTTTTTCTGGGTTCATTGAGGTGGTTGGTCAGTCAGGAAATTTGGGAATTTTTTGGGAATTTTTAGGAATTTTCGGGAATTTTTTTGGGAATTCTTTCGAATTTTTTTTGCGAATTTTCGGGATTTTTTTCTGATTTTGGGGGGATTTTTGGGGGTTTTTTTGGGTTTTCTAGGGGAGTTTTAGGGTTTTTTTGGGGTTCATCGAGGTTGTTGGTCATTCTAAAAATCTGGGAATTTTTTGGAATTTTTTTGGAATTTTTAGGAATTTTTTTGGGAATTTTCGGGAATTTTTTCGGGAATTTTCGGGGATTTTTTTGGATTTTTTTCAGAATTTTTTTGGATTTTTAAAAATTTTTTTCGGATTTTTGGGGGATTTTTTGGGGTTTATTGAGGTTGTTGCTCATTCTAAAAATCTGGGAATTGCTGGGAATTTTTTGGGAATTTTTAGGAATTTTTTGGGGAATTTTCGGGAATTTTTTCGGGAATTTTCGGGAATTTTTAGTGATTTTTTTGCATTTTTTTCTGACTTTTTTGGGATTTTTTAGTGTTTTTTGGGGAATCTTAGGAGGTTTTTTGGTTCATTATGGTTGTGGGTCAGTCAGGAAATTTGGGAATTTATTGGGAATTTTTTGGATTTTTTTCGGGAATTTTTTCGGGAATTTTTGTGATTTTTTTCCGGGATTTTTTGTGATTTTGGGGGATTTTTTTCTGATTTTTTGGGTTTTTTCGGGGTTTTTTATGGGGGTTTTTGGGTTCATTCAGGCTGTTGGTCAATGAGGAAATTTAGGAATTTTTAGGAATTTTTTAGGAATTTTTTGGGAATTTTGGGGAATTTTTTAGGATTTTTTGGGGGATTTTTTGGGGTTTTTTTGGGGGGATTTTTTGTGGCCAGCGTGGTCACCCCCGAGCGGCCCATCCCCGTCTTCATCGAGCGCTGCATCCAGTACATCGAGGCCACTGGTCAGTCCCAAAATCTGGGAATTCTTTGGGAATTTTTGGGAATTTTTTGGGAATTTTTTGGGAATTTTTTGGGATTTTTTTTGGAATTTTTTCGGATTTTTTTCGGATTTTTTTCGGATTTTTTTTTGATTTTTTCGGATTTTTTTAGGATTTTTTGGGGTTTATCGAGGTTGTTGGTCATTCTAAAAATCTGGGAATTTTTGGGAATTTTTTTGGAATTTTTAGGAATTTTTTTGGGGGAATTTTTGGGAATTTTTTCGGGAATTTTAGTGATTTTTTGGGATTTTTGGGGGATTTTTTCTAATTTTTTGGGGATTTTTTTGGATTTTTAGGGGTTTTTATGGGTTTATCAAGGTTGTTGCTCATTCTAAAAATCTGGGAATTTTTGGGAATTTTTCAGGAATTTGGGGGAATTTTTTCAGGAATTTTTGGGGATTTTTAGTGATTTTTTTGCTTTTTTTATTTTTTGGGGATTTTTTAGTGTTTTTTGGGGAATTTTAGGGGGTTTTTTGGGTTAATTGAGGCAATTGGTCAGTCAGGAAATTTGGGAATTTTTTGGGAATTTTAAGGAATTTTTGGGAATTTTTTCGGGAATTTTCGGGGATTTTTTGGAAATTTTTTTTATTTTTTTGCATTTTTTTCAGAATTTTTTCAGATTTTTTTGTATTTTTGAAGGGTTTTTAGGGGTTTTTCTGGGTTCATTGAGGTGGTTGGTCAGTCAGGAAATTTGGGAATTTTTTGGGAATTTTTAGGAATTTTTGGGAATTTTTTCAGGAATTTTTTCAGGAATTTTTTTGATTTTTTTTCTGATTTTCTCTGATTTTTTGGGGGAATTTTTTGGGATTTTTTGGGATTTTTTTGGGAATTCTTGGGATTTTTTCAGGTTCTTTCTTTGTGTTCATGTAGGACCCCCAGAACATCCCAAAAATGGGTGGAAAAAAGCCCAAATTGGGATTTTTTTGCTGTTTTTTTATTTTGCAGGGCTGAGCACGGAGGGGATTTATCGAGTCAGCGGCAACAAATCGGAGATGGAGAGTCTGCAGCGCCAGTTCGACCAGGGTAACCCCAAAAAAACCCCAAAATATCCAAAATATCCCCCAAAAAGAATTGAAAATTAAAAGAAAAATTTAAAAAATTTAAGAAAAACCCGAAAAAATAAAAAAAATCCCAAAAAAATCCCCCAAAATTCCAGAGAAATCTGAAAAAATTGGAATAAAAAGGGGCAAAAAAAACCCCAAAAAAACCCAAAAAATCCAAAAATTGCCCCAAAAATAATTTAAAATTTAAAGAAAAATTAAAAAAATTTAAGAAAAACCCGAAAAAATAAAAAAAATCCAAAAAAAATCCCAGAGAAATCTGAAAAAATCGGAATAAAAAGGGGTAATAAAACCCCAAAAAATCCAAAATATTCCCCAAAAAATCATTAAAAATTAAGAAATAAATTAAAAAATTTAAAGAAAAAACAGAAACATTTTTAAAAATCCCAAAAATTCCAGAGAAATCGGAAAAAATCAGAATAAAAAAGGGCAAAAAACCCCAAAAAAATCCAAAATTTTCTTTGGTTTCTTGAGATTTTTGGGGCAAAAATTCCAAATTTTGGGGCAAAAATTCCCAATTTTAGATCCGAAATCCCTCAAAATTCCCAATTTTCACCCCAAATTTTTCTGGGAATTTCTCCCCAATCCCATCCTCAATCCCAGAAAATTTTGAGGTGGAAATTTTGATTTTCCAGCCTCGAATCCCAAAGAATTCCTGGAATTTTTTGGGCAGAAATTCCAAATTTTGGGGCAGAAATTCCGAATTTCAGTTCCGAAATCCCCCAAAATTCCCAATTTTCACCCCAAATTTTTCTGGGAATTTTGAATTTGGAATTTCCTTTTCCCAGCCCCAAATCCCAAAGAATTCCAGGAATTTTTTGGGCAGAAATTCCAAATTTTGGGGCAGAAATTCCAATTTTTTTTGGCAGAAATCCCGAATTTCAGTTCCGAAATCCCCCAAAATTCCCAATTTTCACCCAAATTTTTCTGGGAATTTTGAGTTTGGAATTTTCCTTTTCCCAGCCCAAAATCCCAAAGAATTCCTGGAAATTTTTAGGGCAGAAATCCCAAATTTTAGGGCAGAAATTCCAAATTTTGGGGCGAAAATTCCGAATTTTGGCGCCGGAATTCCTTCGGAAACCCCCAAAATTCCCAATTTTTTTCCCAATTTTTTCTAGAAATTTCTCCCCAATCCCAGAAAATTTTGGGGTTGGAATTTGCTTTTCCCAACTCTGAATTCCTGGAATTTTTAAGGCAGAAATTCCAAATTTTGGGGCAGAAATTCCAATTTTTTTTGGCAGAAATTCCGAATTTCAGTTCCGAAATCCCCCAAAATTCCCATTTTTTCCCCAAATTTTTCTGGGAATTTTGAGTTTGGAATTTTCCTTTTCCCAGCCCAAAATCCCAAAGAATTCCTGGAAATTTTTAGGGCAGAAATCCCAAATTTTAGGGCAGAAATTCCAGATTTTGGGGCGAAAATTCCGAATTTCGGCTCCGAAATTCCCTCCTAAACCCCCAAAATTCCCGTTTTTTTTCCCAATTTTTTCTAGAATTTTCTCTCACTCCCAGAAAATTTTGAGGCTCAGATTTTCCTTTTCCAGCCCCAAATCCCAAAGAATTCCTGGAATTTTTAAGGCAGAAATTCCAAATTTTGGGGCGAAAATCCCGAATTTCAGTTCCGAAATCCCCCAAAATTCCCAATTTTCACCCCAAATTTTTCTGGAAATTTCTCCCAATCCCAGAGAATTTTGAGGCTCAGATTCCTCCTTTTCCCAACCCCAAATCCCAAAGAATTCCAGAAAATTTTCTTTGGTTTCTTGAGAATTTTGGGGCTAAAATTCCGGATTTTGGGTCAAAAGTTCCCAATTTTAGGGTCGGAATTCCTTCGGAAACCCCCAAAATTCCCAATTTTTTCCCCAAAATTTTTCTAGAAATTTCTCCCCAATCCCAGAAAATTTTAGGGCTCAGATTCCTCCTTTTCCAGCCCCAAATCCCAAAGAATTCCTGGAATTTTCAGGGCAGAAATCCCAAATTTTGGGGCGAAAATTCCGAATTTTGGCGCCGGAATTCCTTCGGAAACCCCGAAAATTCCCGTTTTTTTTTCCCAATTTTTTCTGGAAATTTCTCCCCAATCCCAATATTTTTTTAGGCTCAAATTTTCACTTTTTCACCCCAAATTTTTCCCTCCCCAGACCACGGGCTGGACCTGGCCGAGAAGGATTTCACCGTCAACGCCGTGGCCGGAGCCATGAAAAGTTTCTTCTCGGAGCTGCCGGAGCCCCTGGTGCCCTACGCCATGCAGGTGGAGCTGGTGGAGGCCCACAGTGAGTCCAGAACCCCCCAAATTCCCCTCATTACACAGGGGTTAATTAATTATTAATTAGTGGTTAATTAGGGGTTAATTGGTTCGGTCGTTTCTGCCATTTTTGGTCGTTTTTTGGGGCCCAAGGTGCCAAAATCCCTCTTGGATTCCTCATTAAATCCCAAAATTCCCAACTTTTCCAGAGCCAGATCCCACTAGAAATCTGCCTCATTCTGGTTAATTAATTAGGAGTTAATTAGTGGTTAATTAATGGTTAATTAGGGCTTAATTGGTTCGGTCGTTGCCGCCATTTTTGGTGTCGTTTTTGGGCACCGAGATCCCAAAATTCCTCCTGGATTCCTCATTAAATTCTCATTAATCCCTCATTCATTGGTGGTTCCTTAATTAGTGGTTAATTAATGGTTAATTAATGGTTAATTAATGGTTAATTAGGGGTTAATTGGTTTGGGTCGTTGCCACCATTTTTGGTGTCGTTTTTGGGACCAAGGTGCCAAAATTCCTCCTGAATTCCTCATTAAATCCTCATTAATCCCTCATTAATCCCTCATTCATTGGTGGTTCATTAATTAGTGGTTAATTAGGGGTTCATTAATGGTTAATTAGTGGTTAATTAGTGGTTAATTAGGGGTTAATTAGTGGTTAATTGCTTCGGTCGTTCGGTTTCGTTTTGGGCACCGAGATCCCAAAATTCCTCCTGGATTCCTCATTAAATCCTCATTAAATTCTCATTAAATCCTCATTAATTATTCCTGCATTCCTCATTAATCCCTCATTCATTGGTGGTTCATTAATTAGTGGTTAATTAGGGGTTAATTAGGGGTTAATTAGTGGTTAATTGGTTCCGTCATTCGGTTTCGTTTTGGGCACCGAGATCCCAAAATTCCTTCAGGATCCCTCATTAATTCCTCATTAAATCCTCATTAATTATCCCTGGATTCCTCATTAATCTCTCATTCATTGGTGGTTCATTAATTAGGGGTTAATTAGGGGTTAATTAGGGGTTAATTGGTTCGGTCATTCGGTTTCGTTTTGGGCACCGAGATCCCAAAATCCCTCCTGGATCCCTCATTAAATCCTCATTAATCCCTCATTAATTATTCCTGGATTCCTCATTAATCTCTCATTCATTGGTGGTTCATTAATTAGTGGTTAATTAATGGTTAATTAATGGTTAATTAGTGCTTAATTGGTTCCATAGTTCGGTTTCGTTTTGGGCACCGAGATCCCAAAATCCCTCTTGGATCCCTCATTAAATCCTCATTAAATCCTCATTAAATCCTCATTAATTACCCTGGATTCCTCATTAATCTCTCATTCATTGGTGGTTCATTAATTAGTGGTTAATTAATGGTTAATTAATGGTTAATTACTGGTTAATTAGGGGTTAATTAGGGGTTAATTGGTTTGGTCGTTTCTGCCATTTCTGGTGTCGTTTTTGGGCACCGAGATCCCAAAATCCCTCTTGGATCCCTCATTAAATCCTCATTAAATCCTCATTAAATCCTCATTAATTATTCCTGGATTCCTCATTAATCTCTCATTCATTGGTGGTTCATTAATTAGTGGTTAATTAGGGGTTAATTGGTTTGGTCGTTTCCGCCATTTCTGGTGTCGTTTTTGGGCACTGAGATCCCAAAATTCCTCTTGGATCCCTCATTAAATCCCAAAATTCCCAACTTTTCCAGAGCCAGATCCCACTGGAAATCTGCTTCATAGCTGGTTAATTAATTGGGGGTTAATTAGTGGTTAATTAGTGATTAATTAGGGGTTAATTGGTTTGGTCGTTTCTGCCATTTTTGGTGTCGTTTTTGGGCACCGAGATCCCAAAATTCCTCCTGGATCCCTCATTAAATCCTCATTAATTCCTCATTAAATCCTCATTAATTATTCCTGGATTCCTCATTAATCCCTCATTCATTGGTGGTTCATTAATTAATGGTTAATTAGTGGTTAATTAGAGGTTAATTGCTTCAGTCCTTCCTACCATTTTTGGTGTCATTTTGAGGCCCGAGGTGCCAAAATTCCTCCTGGAATTCCTGATTTTCTCCTCAAAAATTCCAATTTTTTCCCATTTTCCACCCCAAATTTTCAATTTTCCACCTCAAATTTCCCATTTTTTTCACTCTAAATTTCCCAAAATCCCCGTTTTTCACCCCAAAAATTCAATTTTTTTTCCCATTTTCTTCCTAAAATCCCCATTTCCCCCCCATTTTCCCCCCAAAATCCCCATTTCCCCCCCTAATTTCCCATTTTCAGACCCAAATTTTCCATTTTTTTCACTCTAAATTTCCCAAAATCTCCGTTTTTCACCCCAAAAATTCCAATTATTTTCCCCCCAAAAATTCCAATTTTTCCCCCATTTTCCCCCCCAAAATCCCCATTTCCCACCCCAAATTTTCCATTTTTTCACTCAAATTTCCCCAAATTTCCCATTTTCAGACCCAAATTTTCCATTTTTTCACTCTAAATTTCCCCAATTTTCCCGTTTTCCAACCCAAATTTTCAATATTTTCCCACAAATTTTCCCAAAATCCTCATTTTTCACCCCAAATTTTCCATTTTTTAACTCAAATTTCCCCAAAAATTCTCATTTTCCCTCCAAAAAATCCAATTTTTTCCCCATTTTCTTTCCCAAAATCCCCATTTTCCACCTCAGATTTTCCATTTTTTCACTCTAAATTTCCCCAAATTTCCCATTTTCCAACCCAAATTTTCAATATTTTCCCCCAAATTTTCCCCAAATCCCCATTTTTCACCCCAATTATTCCATTTTTTCACTCAAATTTCCCCAAATTTCCCATTTCTCCCCCCAAAATTCCAATTTTTTCCCCTTTTTCCCCCTCCAAAATCCCCATTTCCCACCCCAAATTTTCAATTTTTTCACTGGGAATTTCCCCAAATTTCCCATTTTCCACCTCAAATTTCCCATTTTTTTCACTCTAAATTTCCCAAAATCCCCATTTTTCACCCCAAATTTTCCATTTTTTAACTCAAATTTCCCCAAAAATTCTCATTTTCCCTCCAAAAAATCCCATTTTTTCCCCATTTTCTTTCCCAAAATCCCCATTTTTCACCCCAAATTTTCCATTTTTTCACTCAAATTCCCCCAATTTCCCCATTTTCCCCCCCCTAATTTCCCATTTTCAGACCCAAATTTTCCATTTTTTTCCCTCTAAATTTCCCAAAATCCTCATTTTTCACCCCAAAATCGAATTTTTTTCCCCCTTTTCAGAGATCAACGACCGGGAGCAGAACCTGCAAAAAATTCCCATTTCCTCCCCCAAAAAATCCCATTTTTCCCATTTCCCACCCCAAATTTTCCATTTTTTCACTCTAAATTTCCCAAAATCTCCATTTTTCACCCCAAATTTTCCATTTCCCCCCCAATTTCCCCCCTAAAATTCCCATTTCCCCCCCAAATTTTCCATTTTTTCACTCTAAATTTCCCAAAACCCCCATTTTCCACCTCAAAATTTCCATTTTCCACTCAAATTTCCCCAAATTCCCACCCAAAAATTCCCATTTTCCCCTCAAAAAATCCAATTTTCCCCCCATTTTCCCCCCCAAAATCCCCATTTTCCCCCCCAAATTTCCCATTTTCAGACCCAAATTTTCCATTTTTTCACTCTAAATTTCCCTAAATCCTCATTTTTCACCCCAAAATCGAATTTTTCCCCCTTTTCAGAGATCAACGACCGGGAGCAGAAGCTGCTGGCGCTGCGCGAGGTTCTGCGCAAATTCCCCCGCGAGAATTACGAGGTCTTCAAATACGTCATCGCCCACCTCAACAGGTCGGAACATTCTGGAATTCTGGGGATTCTGGGGATGCTGGGGATGCTGGGGATGCTGGAGGAAATTTCAGGAATTTTTTGGGAATTTTCTGGGATTTTTTGGGGGGTATTTTTGGGGTTTTTTGGGATTTTTTTTTAAATTTTTTGGGGATTTTTGGGGGATTTTTCAGGATTTTTTGGGATTTTTTAGGAATTCTCAGGGATTTTGGGGGGATTTTTTGGGGGTTTTTTGGGGATTTTTGGAGGGATTTTTTGGGATTTTTTTTTTTGGATTTTTTTTTATTTTTGGGGAATTTTTGGTGAATTTTTTGTGATTTTTGGGGGGATTTTGGGGGATTTTTTTTTTTTTTAAGGGATTTTTTTTTGGATTTTTGGTGAATTTTTTGTGATTTTGGGGATTTTTTTTATTTTATTTTTGGGGGATTTTTAGGGGAATTTTTTTGGATTTATTTTTTTTTTTTTGGTGATTTTTTGTGATTTTTGGGGGATTTTTGGGGGGATTTTTTTGGGGGGGGAGGGGATTTTTTGAGGATTTTTTTTGGATTTTTGGGGATTTTTTTTTTTTTTGAGTTTTTGGGGAGTTTTTGGTGATTTTTGGTGAATTTTTTGTGATTTTCGGGGGGATTTTGGGGGATTTTTTTTTTTTAAGGGATTTTTTTTTGGATTTTTGGTGAATTTTTTGTGATTTTGGGGATTTTTTTTATTTTATTTTTGGGGGATTTTTTAGGGGAATTTTTTTGGATTTTTTTTTATTTTTTGGTGATTTTTTGTGATTTTTGGGGGATTTTTGGGGGGATTTTTTTTTGGGGGGGAGGGGATTTTTTGGGGATTTTTTTTGATTTTTTTTGGATTTTTGGGGATTTTTTTGGATTTTTTTGAGTTTTTGGGGAGTTTTTGGTGATTTTTGGTGAATTTTTTGTGATTTTTGGGGGGATTTTGGGGGATTTTTTTTTTTTAAGGGATTTTTTTTTGGATTTTTGAAGAATTTTTTGTGATTTTGGGGATTTTTTTATTTTATTTTTGGGGGATTTTTAGGGGAATTTTTTTGGATTTTTTTTTTATTTTTTGGTGATTTTTTGTGATTTTTGGGGGATTTTTTGGGGGATTTTTTTTGGGGGGGAGGGGATTTTTTGGGGATTTTTTTTGGATTTTTTTTAGATTTTTGGGGATTTTTTTGGATTTTTTTTGAGTTTTTGGGGAGTTTTTGGTGATTTTTGGTGAATTTTTTGTGATTTTTGGGGGGATTTTTGGTGATTTTTTTTTTTGATTTTTGAGGGATTTTTTTTGGATTTTTGGTGAATTTTTTGTGATTTTTGGGGATTTTTTTTTTTGGGGGGGATTTTTTAGGGGAATTTTTTGGGATTTTTTTTTTTTTTGGTGATTTTTTTGTGATTTTTGGGGGGATTTTTTTGGATTTTTTGGGGGATTTTTTGAGGATTTTTGGTGAATTTTTTGTGATTTTTTGGGGGATTTTTTAGGAATTCTTGGGGATTTTGGGGGATTTTTTTGGATTTTTTTTTTTATTTTTGGGGGATTTTTGGGGGATTTTTGGGGGGATTTTTTTGAATTTTTTTAGGAATCCTTGAGGATTTTTTTGGAATTTTTGGGGATTTTTGGGGTAATTTTTGGGAATTTTTTAGGAGATTTTTAGGAATTCTTGGGGATTTTTTGGGCGATTTTTGGCGATTTTTTTGGAGATTTTTTTTGAATTTCTGGGGATTTTTGGGGGGACTTTTTGGGGAATTTTTTGAGAATTTTTTAGGAATTCTTGGAGATATTTTTGGAATTTTTGGGGATTTTTGGGGGATTTTTTTGGAATTTTTCAGGGATTTTGGGGGATTTTTGGGGGGATTTTTTTTTTGAATTTTTTTAGGAATTCTTGGGGATTTTTTGGGATTTTTTGGGGGATTTTTTAGGAATTCTTGGGGGATTTTTTGGGGGATTTTTTTGAATTTTTTAATGAATTCTTGGGGATATTTTTGGAACTTTTGGGGATTTGTTTGGAATTTTTTGGCGATTTTTTGGGGATTTTTTTGCAATTTTGGGGGGAATTTTGGGGGGAATTTTTTGGAATTTTGGGGGATTTTTTTGGGGATTTTGGGGGGAATTTTTAAAATTTTTTTTAGGAATTCATGAGGATTTTTTTGGAATTTTTCGGGTATTTTTAGGAATTCTTGGGGATTTTTTGGGCGATTTTTGGCGATTTTTTGGGAGATTTTTTTAAATTTCTGGGGATTTTGGGGGGAATTTTGGGGGGAATTTTTGGGAATTTTTTAGGAGATTTTTAGGAATTCTTGGGGATTTTTTGGGCGATTTTTGGCGATTTTTTGGGAGATTTTTTTACAATTTCTGGGGATTTTTGGGGGGAATTTTTGGGAATTCTTGGGGGATTTTTTAGGAATTCTTGGGGATATTTTTGGAATTTTTGGGGATTTTTGGGGGATTTTTTTGGAATTTTTCAGGGATTTTGGGGGATTTTTGGGGGGATTTTTTTTGAATTTTTTTAGGAATTCTTGGGGATTTTTTGGGATTTTTTGGGGGATTTTTTAGGAATTCTTGGGGATTTTTGGGGGGATTTTTTTGAATTTTTTTAGGAATTCTTGGGGATATTTTTGGAACTTTTGGGGATTTGTTTGGAATTTTTTGGCGATTTTTTGGGGATTTTTTTGCAATTTTGGGGGGAATTTTGGGGGGAATTTTTTGGAATTTTGGGGGATTTTTTTAGGAATTCTTGGGGATTTTGGGGGGAATTTTTAAAATTTTTTTTAGGAATTCATGAGGATTTTTCTGGAATTTTTCGGGTATTTTTAGGAATTCTTGGGGATTTTTTGGGCGATTTTTGGCGATTTTTTGGGAGATTTTTTTAAATTTCTGGGGATTTTGGGGGGAATTTTGGGGGGAATTTTTGGGAATTTTTTAGGAGATTTTTAGGAATTCTTGGGGATTTTTTGGGCGATTTTTGGCGATTTTTTGGGAGATTTTTTTACAATTTCTGGGGATTTTTGGGGGGAATTTTTGGGAATTCTTGGGGGATTTTTTAGGAATTCTTGGGGATATTTTTGGAATTTTTGGGGATTTTTGGGGGATTTTTTTGGAATTTTTCAGGGATTTTGGGGGATTTTTGGGGGGATTTTTTTTGAATTTTTTTAGGAATTCTTGGGGATTTTTTGGGGGATTTTTTAGGAATTCTTGGGGGATTTTTTGGGGGATTTTTTTGAATTTTTTAATGAATTCTTGGGGATTTTTTTGGAATTTTGGGGGATTTTGGGGGTAATTTTTGGGAATTTTTAGGAGATTTTTAGGAATTCTTGGGGATTTTTTGGGCGATTTTTGGCGATTTTTTTGGAGATTTTTTTTAATTTCTGGGGATTTTTGAGGGGAATTTTTGGGAATTCTTGGGGGATTTTTTAGGAATTCTTGGAGATATTTTTGGGATTTTTGGGGGATTTTTTTGGAATTTTTCAGGGATTTTGGGGGATTTTTGGGGGGATTTTTTTTGAATTTTTTTAGGAATTCTTGGGGATTTTTTGGGATTTTTTGGGGGATTTTTTAGGAATTCTTGGGGGATTTTTTGGGGGATTTTTTTGAATTTTTTAATGAATTCTTGGGGATTTTTTTGGAATTTTGGGGATTTTTGGGGGTAATTTTGGGGGATTTTTTTGGCGATTTTTGGGGGGATTTTTTTGTAATTTTGGGGGGATTTTTTTGGGATTTTTTAACAATTCTTGATCCTTTTTGACCAGATTTTTGATGACTTTTTTGACTCCTACCCCCTTTTAGAGTCAGCCAACAACACCGCGTCAACCTGATGACCAGCGAGAACCTTTCCATCTGTTTCTGGCCCACCTTGATGCGCCCGGATTTCAGCACCATGGACGCTCTGACGGCCACCAGGACCTACCAGACAATCATCGAACTCTTCATCCACCAGTGCCCCTTCTTCTTCTCCCTCCGTCCTCCTCCTCCTCCTCCGGACGCTCCGGCCTCTCCCGGTCCCGCTCCGGCCGCCGCCGTCGCCTCCTCGTCCTTCCCTCCTCCGTCGTCGTCGTCGTCGTCGCCTCCTCGGACGCCGTCGCCGCCGCCGCCGTTGCCGGAATCGGAGTGACCCCCCCCACACACGGAACGTTCCGGTGAAAATTTTTTTGGGGGGGCCTCTCTGGACGGACAGACGGACACGTGGTGTGTGGGGGAGGGGGTTTCGGATGTTGGAGGGGATGTTTGATGTTCGGGACTTTTGGTCGAGGCGGATGGATGGACAGACGGACGGACGGACGGACGGATGGACGGCGGGGTGAGGTTTGGGAGGGGGTGGTAGAGGGTGAGGGGTGTCCGTGTGGTGGCCTGAGGGTCGTGTCAAGGTGGTTGGAGGTGGTTCGAGGTGGCCCAAAGGTCATCCAAGGTGGGCCAAGGGTCATTCAAGGTGGGTCAAGGTGGTCCAAGGATCATCCAAGGTGGTCCAAGGGTCATCCAAGGTGGTCCAGGGTGGTCCAAGGATCATCCAAGGTGGTCCAAGGGTCATCCAAGGTGGTCTAGAGTGGTCCAAGGGTCATTCAAGGTGTTCCAAGGGTCATTCAAGGTGGTCCAAGGGTCATTCAAGGTGGTCCAAGGTGGTCCAAGATGGTCCAAGGGTCATCCAAGGTGGTCCAAGGGTCATTCAAGGTGGGTCAAGGTGTTCCAAGGGTCATCCAAGGTGGTCTAGAGTGGTCCAAGGGTCATCCAAGGTGGTCCACAATGGTCCAAGGGTCATCCAAGGTGGTCCAAGGGTCATCCAAGGTGGTCCAAGGGTCATCCAAGGTGGTCCAAGGGTCATTCAAGGTGGTCCAAGGTGGGCCAGGGTGGTCCAAGGATCATCCAAGGTGGTCCAAGGGTCATCCAAGGTGATCCAGGGTGGTCCAAGGTGGCCCAAGGGTCATCCAAGGTCGTCCAAGGTGGTCCAAGGGTCATCCAAGGTGGTCCAAGATGGTCCAAGGGTCATCCAAGGTGGTCCAAGATGGCCTGAGGGTCATCCATGGTGGTCCAAGGGTCATCCAAGGTGGTTCGAGGTGGTCCAAGGGTCATCCAAGGTGGTCCAAGGGTCATCCAAGGTGGTCCAAGGTGGGCCAGGGTGGTCCAAGGGTCATCCAAGGTGGTCCAAGATGGTCCAAGGTGGTCCAAGATGGTCCAAGGGTCATCCAAGGTGGGCCAGAGTGGTTTGAGGGTCATCCAAGGTGGTCCAAGGGTCATCCAAGGTGGTCCAAGGGTCATCCAAGGTGGTCCAAGGGTCATCCATGGTGGTCCAAGGTGGGCCAGGGTGGTCCAAGGGTCATCCAAGTTGGTCCAAGATGGTCCAAGGGTCATCCAAGGTGGGCCAGGGTGGCCTGAGAGTCATCCAAGGTGGGCCAAGGTGGGCCAAGGGTCATCCAAGGTTGTCCAGGATGGCCTGAAGGTCATTCCAGGTGGGCCAGAGGGGTCCAAGGTGGCCCAAAAGTCATCCAAGGTGGTCCAAGGGTGATCCAAGGTGGCCTGAGGGTCATTCCAGGTGGTCCAGAGTGGTCCAAGGGTCATCCAAGGTGGTCCAGGGTGGTTTGAGGGTCATTTCAAGGTGGTCCACAATGGTCCAAGGGTCATTCAAGGTGGGCCTGGGTGGTTTGAGGGTCATTCGAGGTGGTCCAAGATGGTCCAAGGGTCATCCAAGGTGTCCTGAGGATCATCCAAGGTGGCCTGAGGGTCATTCCAGATGGTCCAAGGTGGCCCAAGGGTCATCCATGGTTGTCCAAGATGGTCCAAGGGTCATCCAAGGTGATCCAAGGGTCATCCAAGGTGGTCCAAGGGTCATCCAAGGTGGTCCAAGATGGTCCAAGGTGGTCCAAGGTGGTCCAAGATGGTCCAAGGGTCATCCAAGGTGGCCTGAGGGTCATTCCAGGTGGTCCAAGGTGGCCCAAGGGTCATCCATGGTTGTCCAAGATGGTCCAAGGGTCATCCAAGGTGGTCCAGGGTGGCCTGAGGGTCATTCCAGGTGGGCCAGAGGGGTCCAAGGTGGTCCAAAGGTCATCCAAGGTGGTCCAAGATTATCGAAGAGTCATCCAAGGTGGTCCAAGGGTCATCCAGGGTGGGCCAGGGTGGTCCAAGGGTCATCCAAGGTGGCCTGAGGGTCATCCAAGGTGGTCCAAGGGTCATCCAAGGTGGTCCAAGGGTCATTCAAGGTGGTCCAGGGTGGCCTGAGGGTCATCCAAGGTGGTCCAAGGTGGTCCAAGGGTCATCCAAGGTGGCCTGAGGGTCATTCCAGGTGGACCAGAGGGGTCCAAGGTGGTCCAAGGGTCATCCAAGGTGGTCCACAATGGTCCAAGGGTCATCCCAGGTGGTCCAAGGGTCATCCATGGTGGTCCAGGGTGGCCTGAGGGTCATTCCAGGTGGTCCAAGGTGGTCCAAGAGTCATTCCAGATGGTCCAAGGTTGTCCAGGGTGGCCTGAGGGTCACTCGAGGTGGTCCAAGGTTTATTCAGGGTGGTCTAAAGGTCATCCAAGGTGGTCCAGGGTGGTCTGAGGGTCATCCGAGGTGGTCCAAGGTGGTTGAAGGTCCAGCCAACGTCATCCAAGCTCCATCCCAGGAGATCCAAGGTGGCCCAAGCTCCATCTGAGGTTGCCCAAGGTGCTTGAAGGTCCATCCAAGGTTGCCCAAGGTCCATCCAAGGTGGGCCAAGGTTGTCCAAGCTCCATCCCAGGAGATCCCAGGTTGCCCAAGCTCCATCCCAGGTGGTCCAAGGTTGCCCAAGCTCCATCTGAGGTTGCCCAAGGTCCATCCAAGGTGGTCCAAGGTTGCCCAAGCTCCATCCCAGAAGATCTGAGGTTGCCCAGGCTCCATCTGAGGTTGCCTAAGGTGCTTGAAGGTCCATCCTAGGAGATCCAAGGTTGCCCAAGCTCCATCTGAGGTTGCCCAAGGTGGTCCAAGCTCCATCCCAGAAGATCCAAGGTGCTTGAAGGTCCATCCAAGGTGGTCCAAGGTTGCCCAGGCTCCATCCCAGAAGATCTGAGGTTGCCCAAGCTCCATCTGAGGTTGCCCAGGGTCCATCCAAGGTTGCCCAAGGTCCATCCGAGGTTGCCCAAGCTCCATCCCAGAAGATCTGAGGTTGCCCAAGGTCCATCCAAGGTTGCCCAAGGTCCATCCAAGGTTGCCCAAGGTGGTTGAAGGTCCAGCCAAGGTTGCCCAAGCTCCATCCCAGAAGATCCAAGGTTGCCCAAGCTCCATCTGAGGTTGCCCAAGGTGATCAAAGGCCCATCTGAGGTTGCCCAAGGTCCATCCCAGGAGATCCAAGGTTGCCCAAGCTCGATCTGAGGTTGCCCAAGCTCCATCCAGGGTGGTCCAAGGTTGCCCAAGGTCCATCCAAGGTTGCCCAAGCTCCATCCCAGGTGGTCCAAACTCCATCCCAGAAGATCCAAGGTGGTCCAAGCTCCATCCAGGGTGGCCCAAGGTTGCCCAAGGTCCATCCAAGGTTGCCCAAGGTCCATCCAAGGTTGCCCAAGGTCCACCCCAGGAGATCCAGAGGCCACCAGAAGCCACCTGAGGCCACCAGAAGCCACCTGAGGCCACCAGAAGCTCCTCAGACCCCTCAAAACCCCCAAAAAATCCCCAAAAAATCCCCAAAATTCCCCAAAAAATCCCCAAAATTCCCCCAAATCCCCCAAAAATCCGCGGATACCGCCCCGAGCACTTCGAATTTTGGGAATTTTGGGAATTTTTGGGGAATTTTTGAGGAATTTTGGGGGCGGAACTGGAAATTTCGGTACCACCGGGAGCTCCCGGCTCCTCCGCGCACTTTAAAGACGCCCCCGAGATCCCCCCCAGGGCTGAAAAATTCCACCCCCCCCAAAAAAAAATGAAAAATAAAAAAAATTTGAAAAAATTTTGAGGCTCCGAATTCCAAATTTTTAAATTTCGGGGAATTTTGGGGAAAAAAATCAAAAAATTTGGGGGGAAAATGCAAAAAAAATGAGGTTTTTTTCACAAAAAAATCGAATTTTTTCACTAAAAATTCGATTTTTTTCACGAAAAAATTCAGGGTTTTTCAGCAAAAATTCAAATTTTTTCACTAAAAATAAAAATCAATTTTTTCCCCATAAAATTCAGATTTTTTCCCCCCAAAAAATCAAATTTTTCCCCCCCAAAAATCAAAATTTTTCGTTAAAATTTCAAATTTTTCCCCTAAAAAATAAATTTTTTTTTCAACTAAAATTCCGATTTTTTTCACCCCAAAAATTTAATTTTTTCACCAAAAAAATCAAATTCTTTCCCTCCTAAAATTCAGATTTTTTTCCTTCCAAAAATGCAAATTTTCCTCCTCCAAAAATCAAATTTTTTCCCCTAAAAATTCTAATTTTTTTCCCCCCAAAAATTGAATTTTTTTCACAAAAAATGTCATTTTTTCCCCCTAAAAATTCAATTTTTTTTCACAAAAAATTTCTATTTCTTTTCCCCCAAAATTCAGGTATTTTTCCCCACAAAATGCAAAATTTTTCCCCCAAAATTTCAGATTTTTATCCCCAAAATTCAAAATTTTATTCACCAAAAATTCAATTTTTTTAAAATTAAAAATTGGATTTTTCAGCTGGAATTTTTGTAGAATTTTTGGAGGATTTTGACCCAAAAATTGGTGAAAAAAAATGCAAAAAAATTTCAATTTTTTTCCCTCAAAATTCGGGGTTTTTTCCTATTAAAAATCGATTTTTCAACTCGAATATTTGGAGAATTTTTTGGGTCAATTTTGGGGGATTTTAACCCAAAAAATCAGGAAAAAATACCCAAAAAATTTCAATTTTTTTCCCAAAAAATGGGAATTTTTTCCTCAAAAAAATGCCAAAAAAATTCCAATTTTGGGCCGTTTTTTCCTCCAATTTTTGGGGTCAAAATTTGGAATTTTGGGGGTTTTTTTATTTTTATGGATTTTGGGATTTTCCCGATTTTTAATTTTTTTGGGAAAATCCCTAAAAATAAAAAGGTCGGAAAATAAAAAAAAAAAAAATTTGGAGCAGCCGTGGATTATTGTTGGGATTAATGTATGCAAATTTATTTAAATGTAGTCAAATTTATTCGAATTTAGTCAAATTTATTCAAATTATTTTAAAATTTTCGGGGAGTTTTTGAGGTAAAAATTTGGAATTTTGGGGATTTTTGGGTGAATTTTTAAGGTTAAAAATCCTAAAAAAAATTTGAATTTTTGGGCAAAAATTCCGGATTTTTTGGGAATTTTTTTGGAATTTTTTGGGAATTTTTTGGGATTTTTCCCGGGAATTTTTTGGGGGGATTTGGTGCATGAGGAAAAGGCCCCGGAAAACGGAGACGGAAGGAAAAGGAAAAATTTAAAAAAAAAGGAAAAAAAAAAGATTAAAAAAATGAAAATAATTCTGAAATAAATGAGAGTTTTTATTGGGGGGAATTAATTGGGGGTAATTAATTGAGGGGAATTAATTGGGAGTTGGGGGTGGAAAATTGGGGTTTTATTGGGGTTTAATTGGGAATTAATTGGAATTTAATTGGGGATTAATTGGGAATTATTTGGGAATTAATTGGGGTTTAATTGGGATTTTATTGGGGTTTAATTGGGAAATATTTGGGATTTTATTGGGGTTTAATTGGGAATTAATTGGGACATAATTGGGGTTTAATTGGGAATTAATTGGGGTTTGATTGGGGTTTAATTGGGATTTAATTTGGAATTATTTGGGAATTAATTGGGACATAATTGGGGTTTAATTGAGGTTTAATTGGGAAATAATTGGGGTTTAATTGGGAATTAATTGGGATTTTATTGGGGTTTAATTAGGAATTAATTGCGGTTTAATTAGGATTTAATTGAGGTTTAATTGGGGTTTAATTGGGATTATATTGGGGTTTAATTAAGATTTAATTGAGGTTTAATTGGGATTTTATTTGGATTATATTGGGGTTTAATTGAGAATTAATTGGGAATTAATTAGGATTTAATTGGGAATTAATTGGGATTTTATTTGGGTTTAATATGGATTTATTTAGGAATTAATATGGATTTAATTGGTAGTTAATTGGGATTTAATTGGGGTTTAATTAGGATTTTATTGGGATTTTATTGAGATTTAATTGGGATTTAATTGTGGTTTTTTAGGATTTAATTGGGATTTAATTGGGAATTAATTGGGAATTTGAGGATGGAAAATTAGCATTTAATTAGGATTTAAATGGGATTTAAATGGGATTTAATTAGGAGTTAATTGGGATTTAATTGGGAATTTTAATTGGGAATTGGGGCTGGAAATTGCATTTAATTAGGATTTAATTGGGGTTTAATTAGGATTTAATTGGGATTTTATTGAGATTTAATTGGGATTTAATCGTGGTTTTTTAGGATTTAATTGGGATTTAATTGGGAATTAATTGGGATTTATTTGAGAATTAATTGGGATTTTTAATTGGAAATTGGGGTTGAAAATCAGGATTTAATTGGGAATTAATTGGGATTTAATTGGGATTTTTAATTGGGAATTAATTGGGCTTGAGCTGTGGCTCCTCCCCTTCCCCCAACTCAGACCACGCCCCTTTTGAATCCTCATTAATATTCATAACCCCACCCTTTATGATGACCACGCCCCTTTTACACACCAAAATGGCCACTCTTAGCCCCGCCCCTTGGCCACACCCCTCTGCCCTCCCATTGGCCGATCCACCTGCCCATCACCGCAGCCACGCCCCCTCCCTCAAACCCTGCGCTCTGATTGGTCCACGCTGCCTTTGCAGCTAAAATCGCCTTTTATGGGGGCTGGGGCGGGGTTAAAACGAGCCACACCCCTTTCTCCACCCCAAATAAACGATCTGATTGGCTGAATGATTAAGCCACGCCCACCATAATAAACCACGCCCATTTAGGCGCCCAACGTGAGGCAGCGCTGGGAAAATTTGGGGGAAATTTGGGGAATTTTGGGGAATTTTGGGATTTTTGGGAATCCTGGGGAGGAATTTTTGGAATTCCAGAAGGAATTTGGGGAGAATTTTGGGAATTTGGGGAATTCCCAGAGGAATTTTTGGATTATTTTGGGATCCAGAAGGGATTTTTGGGAATCCTGGGAGCAATTTTGGGATAATTTTAGGATAATTCTGGGATTTTTGGGAATCCTGGAGAGAATTTGGGGGATTTTGGGATAATTCTGTGATTTTGGGGAATCCTGGAGGGAATTTTGGGATAATATTGGGATAATTTTGGGAATTCCAGCTGGAATTTTGGGATAATTTTGGGAAATCCATGTGGGATTTTTGGGAATCCTGGGAGGAACTTTGGGATAATTTTGGGAATTTGGGGAATTCCAGGTGGGAATTTATGGATAATTTTAGGAATTTTTGGGATCCTGGAGGGAATTTTGGGAATCCCGGGAGGAATTTTGGGAATTCTGGGTGGGAATTTTGAGTTAATTTTGGGAATTCATTTGGGATAATTTTGGGAATCCTGGAGGGAATTTTGGGAATCCTGGAGGGAATTTCAGGATAATTTTGGGAATTCCAGCTGGAGTTTTGGGATAATTTTGGGAATTCCCAGAGGAATTTTGGGATAATGTTGGGAATTTTGGGATCCTCCCCAATTTTTCCCCTCCCCACCCCCAAAAAAGAGGCAGAAACGGCGAATTTGGGGCGATTTTTTTTGCGTTTTTTTGGCTTTTTTCCCGCAAAAAAAGCGGGAGAAGCTCCGGGAGCGTCGGGAATTCCGGGAATTCCGGGAATTTTGGGAATCCCAGACAAAATTTTGGGAGAATTTTGGGAATCCTGGAGAGAATTTTGGGAAAATTCTGGGATTTTTGGGAATCCTGGAGGGAATTTTGGGAGAATTTTGGAAATTCCTGGAGGAATTTTGGGATAATTTTGGGCAATTTTGGGATCCTGGAGGGAATTTTGGGAATCCCGGGAGGAATTTTGGGAGAATTTTGGGAATTTTGGGTGGGAATTTTGGGTTAATTTTGGGATAATTTTGGGAATTCTGGAGGGAATTTTGGGAGAATTTTGGAAATTCCAGCTGGAATTTTGGGGATAATTTTGGGAATCCCCAACAAAATTTTGGGAGAATTCTGGGATTTTTGGGAATCCTGGAGGGAATTTTGGGATAACTTTAGAAATTCCAGATGGAATTTTGGGGATAATTTTGGGAATCCCCAACAAAATTCTGGGAGAATTCTGGGATTTTTGGGAATCCTGGAGGGAATTTCAGGATAATTTTGGGAATTCCAGCTGGAATTTTGGGATAATTTTTGGAATTTGGGGAATTCCAGGTGGGAATTTAGGGATAATTTTAGGAATTTTTGGGATCCTGGAGGGAATTTTGGGAATCCCAGGAGGAATTTTGGGATAATTTTGGGATCCCCCCCAAATTCCCCAATTTTTCCCCTCCCACCCCCAAAAAAAGAGGCAGAAACGGCGAATTTGGGGCGATTTTTTTTGCGTTTTTTGGCTTTTTTCCCGCAAAAAAAGCGGGAGAAGCTCCGGGAGCGTCGGGAATTCCGGGAATTCCGGGAATTTTGGGAATTTTGGGAATTCCCCCTCAGAGCTCCTCGTCCAGGCCGTCGTCCTCGGGCGGGAAGGCGCCGGCCCTGACGTGCTGCGGCCGCACGAACGCCCCGAAATGCGGAGGGCACTCGAAATAACGGCGGCCGCCCACGCTGGAGAGAGATAAGGACGAGATAAGGGGGAGATAAGGGGGAGATAAGGGGAGATAAGGATGGAGATAAGGGGGAGATAAGTGGGAGATAAGGACGGAGATAAGGACGGAGATAAGGACGGAGATAAGGATGGAGATAAGGGGAGATAAGGACGGAGATAAGGGGGAGATAAGGACGGAGATAAGGGAGAGATAAGGACAGAGAAAAGGGAGAGATAAAGGGAGATAAGGACGGAGATAAGGACGGAGATAAGGACAGAGAAAAGGGGAGATAAGAACAGAGATAAGGGGGAGATAACACAGAGATAAGGGGAGATAAGAACAGAGATAAGGGGGAGATAACAGAGATAAGAACGGAGATAAGGGGAGATAGGAACAGAGATAAGGACAGAGATAAGAACGGAGATAAGAACAGAGATAAGAACAGAGATAAGGGGGGATGAGGGGGAGATAGGAACAGAGATAAGAACAGAGATAGGAACAGAGATAAGAACGGAGATAAGAACAGAGATAAGAACAGAGATAAGAACGGAGATAAGGACAGAGATAAGAACAGAGATGAGAACAGAGATAAGAACAGAGATAAGGACAGAGATAAGAACAGAGATAAGAACAGAGATAAGGACAGAGATAAGAATGGAGATAAGAACGGAGATAAGAACAGAGATAAGGGGAAATAGGAACAGAGATAAGGGGAAATAGGAACAGAGATAAGGGGGAGATAGGAACAGAGATAAGGGGGAGATAAGAACAGAGATAAGGGGAGATAGGAACAGAGATAAGGGGGGGGATAAGAACGCAGATAAGAACAGAGATAAGGGGGAGATAAGAGAGAGATAAGTGGGGATAACAACAGAGATAAGGGGAGATAAGAACAGAGATAAGGGGAGAAATAATGGAGCGATAAGGAGAGATAAGAGAGAGATAAGAGGGAGATATGGGGAAGATAAGGGGGGATAACAGAGAGATAAGGGGAGAGAACAACAGAGATAAGGGGGAGATAAAAACAGAGATAAGGGGGAGATAAGAACAGAGATAAGAACAGAGATAAGGGGAGATAAGGACGGAGATAAGAACAGAGATAAGAACAGAGATAGGAACAGAGATAAGAACAGAGATAAGGGGAGATAAAAGATTGATATGGGAGAGAGAAGGGGGACATAAGGGGGAAATAGAAGGTGAGATAAGACAGAAATTAGAGACCCCCCCAAAACCCCTCCAGAACCCCCTAAAATCCCCCCAAAACCCCTCCAGGACACCCCAAAATCCCCCCCAAATCTCCTAAAATCCCCCCCAAATCCCCCCAGGACTCCCTAAACCCCCCTAAAATCCCCCCAAAACCCCTCCAGGCCCCCCAAAATCCCCTAAAATCCCCCCAAATCCCTCCAGGACCCCCTAAACCCCCCCAAAATCCCCTAAAATCCCCCCAAAACCCCTCCAGGCCCCCCAAAATCCCCTAAAATCCCCCCAAATCCCTCCAGGACCCCCCAAATCCCCCTAAAATCTCATTAAACTCCTCCAGGACCCCTCAAAATCCCCCCCAAATCCCCTAAAATCCCCTCAAAACCCCTCTAGGACCCCCCAAATCCCTCCAGGACCCCCTAAAACCCCCCAAAAATCCCCCCCAAATCCCCTAAAATCCCCCCAAATCCCTCCAGCACCCCCGAAAACCCCCCGATATTACCCCCAAATCCCCTAAAATCCCCCCCAAATCCCTCCAGGACCCCCTAAAACTCCCCCAAAATCCCCCCAAAACCCCTCCAGGACCCCTCAAAAGTCCCCCAAATCCCCTGAAATCCTCCCAAAACCCCTCCAGGCCCCCCAAATCCCTCCAGGACCCCCCAAAATCCCCTAAAATCTCCCCAAAACTCCTCCAGGACCCCCTAAAACCCCCCCAAAACCCCTTCAGGCCCCCCAAATCCCCTAAAATCCCCTCAAGTCCCCCCAAAACCCCCTAAAACCCCCCCCAAAACTCCTAAAATCCCCCCAAAACCCCTGAAATCCCCTCAAATCCCCCCAAAATCCCCTAAAATCCCCCCAAATCCCTCCAGGACCCCCCAAAATCCCCCCAAATCCCCCTCACCTTCCATCGTGCTTGCCCAGCGGTTCATCGTAGCGCACCCCCACCCAAAACCCCGGCTTAAAATCCGTCTCACCTTTCAAGGAGAAAAACAAAACCGTGAAAAAAACCGGGAAAAGCACAAAAAAGTGACAAAAAGGTGACAAAGAGGTGACAAAGAGGTGACAAAAAGGGGGGACACGCACCCACGAAGGCGATGGTGCCCCGGCGGCAGGGCTGGCCCGGTACCCGCACCTCGCAACGGGAACCGAGCGGGAGCGCGGCCGCCGCCGCCGCCTCCTGAGCCCGGCGCTGCTCCCGCTCCCGCTCCCGTTCCTGCTCCCGCTCCCGGTCCCAGCGGCCCCACGAGCGCTGCCGCAGGAACGAGCGCATGGACTCTGCGGGGACAGCAGGGGGACATCGAGGGGACATCAGGGGGTGGCACTTTGGGGACAGGGACGCGCTGGTCCCGGTCCTATTCCCGCTGCCGGTCCCGTTCTCGTTCCCGGTTCCCATTCCCGGTCCCGTTCCTGGCACCATTCCCGATCCTGCTCCCGGTCCCAGCGGCCCCAGGAGCGCAGGGACTCTGTGGGGACACCCAGGGGACATCGAGGGGACATCAGGGGTGGCACTTTGGGGACAGGGACGCGCTGGTCCCGCTCCTATTCCCGCTCCCGGTTCCCATTCCCGGTCCCGTTCCTGGCACCATTCCCGATCCCGGTCCCGGTCCCAGTGGCCCCAGCAGTGCAGGGACTCCATGGGGACATCCAAGGGACATCAGGGGTGGCACTTTGGGGACAGGGACTCTGTGGGGACACCCAGGGGTGGCACTTTGGGGACAGGAACTCTGTGGGGACATCCTGGGGGTGGCACTCTGGGGACAGGGACGCGCTGTCCTCTTGTCGTTATCGCTCTCGGTACTTGGACACTCGGAACGTGTCCCCAACACCCCCCGCCAAATGTCCCCGATGTCCTCAATGTCCCCAATGTCCTCAATGTCCCCAATGTCCCCAACACCTCCAATGTCCCCAAACCCCAATGTCCCCGACCCCTCAATGTCTTTCATGTCCTCAACGCCCCCAATGTCCCCAAACATCTCCAATGTCCCCCACATCCCTGATGTCCCCAATGTCCCGAACACCTCCAATGTCCCCAGCGTCCCCAACACCCCCAATGTCCCCAATGTCCCCAACCCTTCCAATGTCCCCAATATCCCCAACACCCCCAATGTCCCCAACCCCTTCATTGTCCCTGATGTCCCCAACACCCCAATGTCCCCAAACATCTCCAATGTCCCCAACCCCTTCATTGTCCCTGATGTCCCCAACACCCCAATGTCCCCAAACATCTCCAATGTCCCCAACCCCTTCATTGTCCCTGATGTCCCCAACACCCCAATGTCCCCAAACATCTCCGATGTCCCCAACCTCTGATGTCCCCAACGTCCCCAACCCTTCCAATGTCCCCAACCCTTTCATTGTCCCCAATGTCCCCAACACCCCCAATGTCCCCAACCCCTTCATTGTCCCTGATGTCCCCAACACCCCAATGTCCCCAATGTCCCCAAACATCTCCAATGTCCCCAAACCCCAATGTCCTCAACATCCCCCATGTCCCCAACGTCCCCAACCCTTCCAATGTCCCCAACCCTCCGATGTCCCCAGTGCTCTCAACACCCCCAATGTCCCCAATGTCCCCAACCCTTCCAATGTCCCCAATGTCCCCAACCCTCCCAATATCGCAATGTCCCCAAACATCTCCAATGTCCCCAACCTTTCCAATGTCCCCAACGTTCCCGACCCTTCCAATGTCCCCAACCCCTTCATTGTCCCCAATGTCCCCAACGCCTCCAAAGTCCCCAATGTCCTCAACACTCTTGATGTCCCCAATGTCCCCAAACATCTCCAATGTCCCCAACCCTCTGACGTCCCCAACACCCCCAATGTCCCCAAACATCCCCCATGTCCCCAACGTCCCCAACCCTTCCAATGTCCCCAATGTCCCCAACACCCCCAATGTCCCCAAACATCCCCAATGCCCCCAACCCTCTGATGTCCCCAATGTCCCCAAACATCTCCAATGTCCCCAAACCCCAATGTCCTCAACACCCCCAATGTCCCCAAACATCCCCAATGCCCCCAACCCTCTGATGTCCCCAATGTCCCCAAACATCTCCAATGTCCCCAACCCTTCCAATGTCCCCAACCCCTCAATGTCCCCAATGTCCCCAACACCCCCAATGTCCCCAATGTCCCGAACACCCCTGATGTCCCCAATGTCCCCCGTGTCCCCAACGTCCCCAACCCTTCCAATGTCGCCAATGCCCCCAATGTCCCCAAACCCCAATGTCCCCAAGCCCCCCAATGTCCCCAATGACCCCAACCCCCCAATGTCCTCAACACCCCTGGTGTCCCCAATGTCCCCAAACATCTCCAAAGTCCCCAACACCCCTGATGTCCCTAATGTCCCCAAACATCTCCAATGTCCCCAAACCCCAATGTCCCCAACACCCCCAATGTCCCCAAACATCCGCCATGTCCCCAACGTCCCCAACCCTTCCAATGTCCCCAATGTCCCCAATGTCCCCAACACCCCCAATGTCCCCAAACATCCCCCATGTCCCCAACATCCCCAACCCTCCCAATGTCCCCAATGTCCCCAACACCCCCAATGTCCCCAAACATCTCCGATGTCCCCAACATCCCCAACCCTCCCAATGTCCCCAATGTCCCCAACACCCCCAATGTCCCCAAACATCCCCCATGTCCCCAACATCCCCAACCCTCCCAATGTCCCCAATGTCCCCAACACCCCCAATGTCCCCAAACATCCCCCATGTCCCCAACATCCCCAACCCTCCCAATGTCCCCAATGTCCTCAACACCCCCAATGTCCCCAAACATCTCCGATGTCCCCAACCCTTCCAATGTCCCCAACGTCCCCAACCCCCTTGATGTCCCCAATGTCCCCAACCCTTCCAATGTCCCCAACCCCTTCAGTGTCCCCAATGTCCCCAACACCTTCAATGTCCCCAATGTCCCCAATCCTTTGATGTCCCCAACCCTCTGATGTCCCCAATGTCCCAAACACCCCCAATGTCCACAATGTCCCCAAACATCCCCAACGTCCCCAACCCTTCCAATGTCCCCAATGTCCCCAATGTCCCCAAACCCCAATGTCCCCAATGTCCCCAAACACCCCCAATGTCCCCAGTGTCCCCAAACATCCCCCACGTCCCCAACCCTTCCAACGTCCCCAACCCTCTGATGTCCCCAATGTCCCCAACCCTTCCAATGTCCCCAATGTCCCCCATGTCCCCGGTGTCCCCGCTGTCCCCAGTGCCACCTGTCCTCTTGTCGTAGTCGCTCTCGGCCATCTCGTACTTGGTCACTTGGGACACGTCCTCGAACTGCCCGGCGCGCGCCCCGCTCCGGTCGGTCACCTGCAGGGTGGCACTGTCCCTTAGGGGGTGGCACTGTCCCTTAGGGGGGTGGCACTGTCCCTCGGGGGGTGGCACTGTGGCACTGTCCCTCAGGGGGATCGCACTGTCCCTCAGCAGGGTGGCACTGTCCCTTAGGGGGTGGCACTGTCCCTTAGGGGGGTGGCACTGTCCCTTAGGGGGTGGCACTGTCCCTTAGGGGGGTGGCACTGTGGAATTGTCCCTCAGGGGGGTGGCACTGTCCCTCAGGGGGGGTGGCACTGTGGCACTGTCCCTCAGGGAAGTGGCACTGTGGCACTGTCCCTCAGCAGGGTGGCACTGTCCCTCAGGGGGGTGGCACTGTCCCTTAGAGGAGTGGCACTGTCCCTCAGGGAGGTGGCACTGTCCCTCAGCAGGGTGGCACTGTCCCTTAGGGGGGTGGCACTGTCCCTCAGAATGGTCCCACAGCCCCTCAGCGGTGCCATCCCCACCCTGGGGACATCAGGAGGGGACACGGGGAGGGGACATCGGGGAGGGGACACAGAGAGGGAACATCGGGAGGGGACACGGGGAGGGGACATTGGGAGGGGACATGGGGAGGGGACATGGGGGAGGGAATGCAGAGAGGGGATACCGGGAGGGGGAGGGGACACCGGGAGGGGGAGGGGACACAGGGAGGGGACACGGTGACACGGTGACACGCACGTGCACGCGGCAGCCGTCGGTGACGGGGTAGGAGCCCAGCAGGGCCTCGTCACAGTCCAGCGTCCCCAAGGGCTCATCCTCGGCTCCAAACAGCTCCAGCTCCATGCACGAGGCTGGGGAACCCACCACCAGCTCCAGCTTGCACTGGGAGGGGACAATGGGGACACTGGGGACACTGGGTGTGGCACTGGGGACATTGGGGACACTGGGGACACTGGGGATGGCACTGGGAGTGTCACAGTCCAGCGTCCCCAGGGGCTCATCCTCGGCTCCAAACAGCTCCAGCTCCATGCACGAGGCTGGGGAACCCACCACCAGCTCCAGCTTGCACTGGGAGGGGACAGTGGGGACACTGGGGACACTGGGGACATTGGGGACACTGGGGACACTGGGGATGGCACTGGGAGTGTCACAGTCCAGCGTCCCCAGGGGCTCATCCTCGGCTCCAAACAGCTCCAGATCCATGCACGAGGCTGGGGAACCCACCACCAGCTCCAGCTTGCACTGGGAGGGGACAATGGGGACACTGGGGACACTGGGGGTGGCACTGGGGACATTGGGGACACTGGGGATGGCACTGGGAGTGTCACAGTCCAGCGTCCCCAAGGGCTCATCCTCGGCTCCAAACAGCTCCAGCTCCATGCACGAGGCTGGGGAACCCACCACCAGCTCCAGCTTGCACTGGGAGGGGACAATGGGGACACTGGGAGTGGCACTGGGGACATTGGGGACACTGGGGACACTGGGGATGGCATTGGGAGTGTCCCTGTCCAGTGTCCCCAAGGGCTCGTCCTTGGTGCCAAACAGCTCCAGCTTGCACTGGGAGAGGACACTGGGGACACTGGGGACACTGGAGACACTGAGAGTGGCACTGGGGACACTGGGAGTGGCACTGGGGACATTGGGGACACTGGGGACACCAAGAGTGGCACTGGGGACACTGGGGGTGGCACTGGGGACACTGGAGTGGCACTGGGGACACTGGGGACACTGGGGGTGGCACTGGGGACAGTTCTGCTCCCGTTCTCCGGCTCCTGTTATCCCGGTCCAGTTCCCGTTATCCCAGTCCAGTTCCCGTTATCCCAGTCCAGTTCCCGTTATCCCGGTCCAGTTCCCGTTATCCCAGTCCAGTTCCCGTTATCCCGGTCCAGTTCCCGTTATCCCAGTCCAGTTCCCGTTATCCCAGTCCTGTCATCCCAGTCCAGTTCCCATTCTCTGGTCCCATTCCCGTTATCCCGGTTCCCACTATCCCAGACCGGTTCCCACTATCCCAGTCCAGTTCCCGTTATCCCAGTCCCGTTCCCGTTATCCCAATCCAGTTCCCGTTATCCCAGTCCAGTTCCCGTTATCCAGTTCCCGTTATCCCAGTCCAGTTCCCGTTATCCCGGTCCAGTTCCCGTTATCTCGGTCCCATTCCCGTTATCCCAGTCCAGTTCCCATTATCCCAGTTCCCATTCTCTGGTCCCGTTCCCGTTATCCCGGTTCCTATTCTCCCGTTCCTGTTATCCCGGTCAGGTTCCCGTTATCCCAGTCCAGTTCCCATTATCCCGGTCCGGTTCCCATTATCCCGGTCCAGTTCCCGTTATCCCAGTCCAGTTCCCATTATCCCAGTCCAGTTCCCGCTATCCCAGTCCAGTTCCGGTTATCCAGTTCCCGTTATCCCAGTCCAGTTCCCATTATCCCAGTCCAGTTCCCGTTATCCCAGTCCAGTTCCCGTTATCCCGGTCCCATTCCCATTATCCCGGTCCCGTTCCCATTATCCCAGTCCAGTTCCCGCTATCCCAGTCCAGTTCCCATTATCCTAGTCTAGTTCTTATTCTCCCAGTCCCATTCTCCCGGTCCACTTCCCACTATCCCTGTCCCGTTCCCATTATCCCGGTCCCGTTCCCATTATCCCATTCCCATTATCCCGGTCCAGTTCCCGTTATCCCAGTCCAGTTCCCACTATCCCGGTCCTGTTCCCATTATCCTGATTCGGTTCCTGCTATCCCAGTCCAATTCCCGTTATCCTGGTCCCGTTATCCCAGTCCAGTTCCCGTTATCCCGGTCCAGTTCCCGTTATCCCAGTCCAGTTCCCATTATCCCTGGTCCCATTCCCGTTATCCCAGTCCAGTTCCCATTATCCCAGTCCAGTTCCCATTATCCCAGTCCAGTTCCCGTTATCCCAGTCCAGTTCCCGTTATCCCAGTCCAGTTCCCATTATCCCAGTCCCGTTCCCGTTATCCCAGTCCCGTTCCCGTTATCCCAGTCCCGTTCCCATTATCCCGGTCCAGTTCCCATTATCCCGGTCCAGTTCCCATTATCCCAGCCCAGTTCCCATTATCCCGGTCCAGTTCCCGTTATCCCGGTCCCGCTCCCGTTCTCCCATTCCCGTTATCCCGGCCCCAGTCCCATTCCCATTATCCTGGATTCATTCCCGTTATCCCGGCCCCAGTCCCACTCCCGTTATCCCGGTCCCATTCCCGTTATCCCGCTCCAGCTCCTTTATCCCGGTCCCGGTCCCGTTATCCCGGTTCCATTCCCATTCCCACTATCCCGTTCCCATTATCCTGCTCCCAGTCCCGTTCCCACTCCCGTTCTCCCGGTCCCATTCCCATTATCCTGGTCCCGTTCCCGTTATCCCGCTCCAATTCCGCTTCTCCCGGTCCCATTCCCCTTATCCCGGTCCCGTTCCCATTTATCCCGGTGCCGTTCCCGGTGCCGGTCCGGTACCTTGAGCTCAGCGATGGTGAGCGCAGGCGAGAAGCGTTTACAGGCACGGAAAGCGTTCAGGGAGCTGCTCACCGCCAGCCACACCGGGCCCGGCCCGGCCCCGCCGCCGTTCATGGCTCCGGTACCGACCGGGCCCTGCCGGTACCGCCCGACCGGAACCGAACCGGGAGCCCCGGACACACCCAGGCTCCTCCGGCAGCTCCCCGAGCCCCTCCGGGAGCCTCCGGGAGCCTCCGGGTCTCCCGAACCGGGACCCCCGAACGGTTCCGGGCCCGCCCGAACCGGAGCCGCTTCTGGAACCTTCACGGGCCGCCACAGCCGGGACCGGTGAGGAAGCGACCAATCAGAGATTGCGAACGATGTCACGTGATACAAACAGACCAATAGCGGTCAAGGAAAGGCGGGACTAAGAGAAAATTACCCAATAGAAGCATAAACGGAGGTACAAATGAGGGTTGACCAATAGGAAGAGAGGAAGGGTGGGGAAAATAGAAGCTCAGCCAATAAGAAGAAGAGCGAGGCGTGTCTAAGAGTGAATGGACCAATAAAATTAAGAGTGGGCGGGGTAAACATGGTAGGCCAATAGAAATAAGGCCTATGCCGGTCTGAGGGAGTGGTGACCAATGAGAAGCTAGAAGGCGAATGATTGACGGGTGATTTGACCAATGGGATGAAGGAGTAAGTGGAAAGGGGCGTGTCCGTGCAGCCATGGACGGGGACGGCGCGTACGAGCCGGGCTTCGTGGGGATCCGGTTCTGCCAGGAATGGTGAGGGAAAACACCGGGAATACACCGGGAAAACATCGGGAATGTGAGGGGGAAAACACCGGGGATGCGCGGGGAGAGGCGGGGGAGACAGGCGGGGTGCAGCCGGGAAAGGCGGGAATCGTGAGGGGAGCACCGGCAGTCGTGAGGGAAAACGGGGATTGTGAGGGAAAAATATAGAGAATTGTGAGGGGAAAAGTACAGGGAATTATGAGGGACAAATTTCGGGAGTTGTGAGGGGGGAATACGGGGAATTATGAGGAGGTAAACTGGGAATTTTGAGGGAAAAATAGCAGGAATTGTGAGGAGAAAAAATGTGGGAGTGTGAAGGGGAAACATCGGGAATTGTGAGGGAACAAATATCAGGAATTGTGAGGGGAAAATTGGGATTTTTAAGGGGGGAAATATCGGGAATTGTGAGGGGAAAAACCTGGAAGTGTAAAGGGGAAACATCGGGAATTGTGAGGGATAAATGGGGAGGAATTGTGAAGGAAAAAATATCAGGAATTGTGAGGGGGAAAATTGGGAGTTTTGAGGGGGAAATATCGGGAATTGTGAGGGAAAAATATCGGGAATTGTGAGGGAAAAATATCAGGAATTGTGAGGGGGAAAATTGGGAGTTTTGAGGGGGAAATATCGGGAATTGTGAGGGGAAAAATACAGGGAATTTTGAGGGGGAAAATATCAGGAATTGTGAGGGGAAAATATCAGGAATTGTGAGGGGAAAATATCAGGAATTGTGAGGGGGAAAATTGGGAATTTTGAGGGGAAAAATTTTGGGAATTTTGAGGGGAAAAATTTTGGGAATTGTGAGGGAAAAGGGGCAGGAATTGTGAGGGGAAAATATCAGGAATTGTGAGGGGGAAAATTGGGAGTTTTGAGGGGAAAATTTCGGGAATTGTGAGGGGGAAATGGGGAATTGTGAGGAGGAAAATATCAGGAATTGTGAGGGGGAAAATTCAGGAATTGTGAGGGGGAAAATTGGGAATTGTGAGGGGAAAAACATCAGGAATTGTGAGGGGGAAAATTGGGAGTTTTGAGGGGGAATTATCGGGAATTGTGAGGGGAAAAATATCAGGAATTGTGAGGGGGGAAATGGGGAATTTTGAGGGGAAAATATCGGGAACTGTGAGGTGAAAAATGGAGGAAATGGTGAGGGAAAAAATACAGGGAATTGTGAGGGAAAAATATCAGGATTTTTGGAATTGTGAGGGGACAAATTTCGGGAATTGTGAGGGGGAATACAGGGAATTATGAGGAGGTAAAGTGGGAATTTTGAGGGAAAAATAGCAGGAATTGTGAGGGGAAAAACTTGGAAGTGTGAAGGGGAAAAATTGGGAATTGTGAGGGGGAAAATATTGGGAATTGTGAGGGGGAAAATTGGGAATTTTGAGGGGGAAGTATCAGGAATTGTGAGGGGAAAAACCTGGAAGTGTAAAGGGGAAAAATTGGGAATTGTGAGGGAAAAATGGGGAGGAATTGTGAGGGGAAAAATATCAGGAATTGTGAGGGGAAAAATTGGGAGTTTTGAGGGGGAAATATCAGGAATTGTGAGGGGAAAAATTGGGAGTTTTGAGGGGGAAATATCAGGAATTGTGAGGGGGGAAATGGGGAATTTTGAGGGGAAAATATCGGGAACTGTGAGGTGAAAAATGGAGGAAATGGTGAGGGAAAAAATACAGGGAATTGTGAGGGAAAAATATCAGGATTTTTGGAATTGTGAGGGGACAAATTTCGGGAATTGTGAGGGGGAATACAGGGAATTATGAGGAGGTAAACCGGGAATTTTGAGGGGGAAAATTGGGAATTGTGAGGGGAAAAATGGGAATTTTGAGGGGGAAAATTGGGAATTGTGAGGGGGAAAAAAGGGAATCTTGAAGGGAAAAATAGAAGGAATCATGAGGGGAAAAATATCGGGAATTGTGAGGGGAAAAGATTGGGAATTGTGAGGGGAAAAATTAGGAATTTTGTGGTGGAAAAATTGGGAATTTTGTGGTGGAAAAATTGGGAATTTTGAGGGGAAAAATTGGGGATTTTGAGGTGGAGAAAATGGGAATTTTGTGGTGGAAAATTGGGAATTTTGAGGGGGAAAATTGGGAATTTTGAGGGGGAAAATTTGGAATTTTGCAGGGAAAATTGGGAATTTTGTGATGAAAAATTGGGAATTTTGAGGGGAAAACTTGGAATTTTGAGGGGAAAACCTGGGAATTTTGTGGTAAAAAATTTGGAATTTTGTGGTGGAAAATTGTGAATTTTGAGGGGAAAAAAGGGAATTTTGAGGGGAAAAAAAAAAGGGAATTTTGAGGTGGAAAAAGGGCGGGAATTTCCCCCTGGAGCCTCCCAGTAATCCCAGTTTGCCCAGTAACAACATGCTGTACCCCAAGGAGGACAAGGAGAACCGGATCCTGCTCTACGCCGTGAGTGCCCCAACTGGGACCAGTTTGGCACTGGGACTGGGACTGGGACTGGGACTGGGACTGGGGCTGACCCCTCCCAGTGCTCCCAGTTTGTCCCAGTTTGTCCCAGTTCGTCCCAGTTCCATCCCAGTTCGTCCCAGTCCTTCCCAGTTTGCTCCCAGTCCATCCCAGTCCTTCCCAGTTTCATCCCAGTTTGTCCCAGTTCCTCCCAGTCCCTCCCAGTTCCTTCCCAGTCCATCCCAGTTCAATCCCAGTCCCTCCCAGTTCACTCCTAGTCCCTCCCAGTGCTCCCCAGTTCGTCCCAGTTCATCCCAGTTCAATCCCAGTCCATCCCAGTCCCTCCTAGTTTGTCCCAATCCATCCCAGTCCCTCCCAGTTCCTCCCAGTTCATCCCAGGCCCCTCCCAGTTCCATCCCAGTCCCTCCCAGTCCCTCTCAGTGCCCCCCCAGTTTGTCCCAGTCCCTCCCAGTTCAATCCCAGTCCCTCCCAGTTCCCTCCAATCCCATCCCAGTGCTTCCCAGTCCCTCCCAGTTCGGTCCCAGTCAATCCCAATTTCTCCCAGTCCCTCCCAGTCTGTCCCAGTCCCTCCCAGTTTGCTCCCAGTCCCTCCCAGTTTGCTCCCAGTCCCTCCCAGTCCATCCCAGTCCCCCCCCAGTTCCCTCCCAGTCCATCCCAGTTCAATCCCAGTCCCCCCCAGTCCATCCCAGTTCATCCCAGGCCCTTCCCAGTTTCATCCCAGATCATCCCAGTTTGTCCCAGTCTCTCCCAGTCTCCTCCCAGTGCTCTCCAGTTCATCTTACTTCATCCCAGGCCCCTCCCAGTCCCCCCCAGTCCATCCCAGTCCCTCCCAGTTCCCCCCACACCTCTCCCAGTCCCTCCCAGTTGATTCCAGTCTCTCCCAGTGCAGGAACTCTGATTACCCCAGTTTGTCCCAGTCATCCCAGTTCCCTTCGAGTTCCCTCCCAGTCCCTCCCAGTCCCCCCCAGTTCATCCCAGTTCCCTCCCAGTTCATCCCAGTGCTCCCCAGTTCATCCCAGTCCCTCCCAGTCCATCCCAGTTCAATCCCAGTCCCTCCCAGTCCTTCCCAGTTTCATCCCAGTTCCCTCCCAGTTCCATCCCTAGTCCCTCCCAGTCCATCCCAGTCCCTCCCAGTATCCCCTTATTCCCTCCCAGTCCCTCCCAGTTCCATCCCAGTATCTCCTTATCCCCTCCCAGTTGAATCCCAGTTTGTCCCAATCCCATCCCAGTCCCTCCCAGTTCCCTCCCAGTCCCCCCCAGTTCAATCCCAGTCCATCCCAGTCCCTCCCAGTCCCTCCCAGTTTGTCCTAGTCCCCCCCAGTTCAATCCCAGTCCATCCCAGTCCCTCCCAGTTCATCACAGTTCATCCCAGTGTCTTTCAATCCCCTCCCAGTGCTCCCCAATCCATCCCAGTCTATCCCAGTTCATCCCAGGCCCCTCCCAGTGCTCCCCAGTCCATCCCAGTTCGCTCCCAGTCCATCCCAGTCCTTCCCAGTTTCATCCCAGTTCCATCCCAGTTTGTCCCAGTTTGTCCCAGTCCCTTCCAGTCCCTCCCAGTCCCGCCCAGTTCGCTCCCAGTCAATCCCAATTCCTCCCAGTCCCTCCCAGTCCATCCCAGTCCCTCCCAGTCCCCTCCCAGTCCCTCCCAGTCCCTCCCAGTCCCTCCCAGTTCCCTCCCAGTCCCTCCCAGTTCCCTCCCAGTCCATCCCAGTTCCATCCCAGTCCCTCCCAGTCCCCCCCAGTCCCTCCCAGTCCCCCCCAGTTCAATCCCAGTCCCTCCCAGTCCCCCCCAGTCCCTCCCAGTGCCCCCCAGTTTGTCCCAGTCCCCCTCCCAGTCCCTCCCAGTCCCTCCCAGTTCCCTCCCAGTTCAATCCCAGTCCGTCCCAGTGCAGGAACTGCGATTACCAGCAGGAGGCCGACAACAGCTGCATCTACGTCAACAAGATCACGCACGAAGTGGAGTGAGTGCCAAATATTCCCAAAAATTCCCAAACATTCCCAAAAATATCCCCAAACATTCCCAAAATATCCCCAAAGATTCCTGAAAATATCCTCAAAGATTCCTGAAAATATCCCCAAACATTCCCAAAATATCCCCAAAGATTCCTGAAAATATCTCTGAAATATTCCCAAAACATTCCCAAAAATAATCTTGAAATATCCCAAAAATATCCCTGAAATATTCCAAAATATTCCTAAAAATATCCCCAAATATTCCCAAAAAATCCCTGAAATATTCCCAAAAATATCCCTGAAATATCCCAGAATATTCCCAAAAATATCCTTGAAATATCCTAAAATATCCCTGAAATATTCCCAAAAATATCCCTGAAATATCCAATAATATTCACAAAATATTTCCAAATATTCCCCAAAAATCCCTGAAATATTCCCTAAACATTCCCAAAAAAATCTCCAAATATTCCCAAAAATATCCCAAAAATATCCCTGAAATATCCCTGAAATATTCCCAAAAATGTCCTTGAAATATCCCAAAATATCCCTGAATATTCCCAAAAATATCCCCAAAAATCCCTAAAATATCCCTGAAATATCCCTGAAATATCCCAAAATATTCCCAAATTATTTCCAAATATTCCCAAAAATGTCCCAAAAATATTCAAAAAAATTCCAGAAATATTCCCAAAATATTCCTGAAATATTCCTGAAATATTCCTGAAATATTCCTGAAATATTCCCCAAAAATCCCTGAAATATCCCAAAAGTATTCCCAAAAATATCCCAAAAATATCCCTGAATTATCCCTGAAATATTCCCAAAATATTCCTGAAATATTCCCCAAAAATCCCTGAAATATCCCAAAAGTATTCCCAAAAATATCCCAAAAATATCCCTGAATTATCCCTGAAATATTCCCAAAATATTCCTGAAATATTCCCCAAAAATCCCTGAAATATCCCAAAAGTATTCCCAAAAATATCCCAAAAATATCCCTCAAATATTCCCGAAACATTCCCGAAAATCCCTGAAACATTCCCAAAAATATCCCAAACATTCCCAAAAATCCCTGAAATATTCCCAAAATATCCCTGAAATATTTCCAGAAATATCCCAAATATTCCCAAAATTATCCCTGAAATATCCCCAAATATTCCCAAAATTATTCCAAAAATTTCCCCAAATATTCCCAAAAATATCCCTGAAATATCCCTTAAATATTCCCAAAAAATCCCCAAACGTTCCCAAAAAAATCCCTGAAACATTCCCAAAAATATCCCAAAATATTTCCAAAACATTCCCAAAAATATTCCTGAAATTTGGGGAATTTTGGGAGCATTTTAGGGAATTCTGGGGGAGATTTTTAGGGAATTTTGATGGGATTTTTTGGGAATTCTGGGTGGATTTTTTTGGATTTTTTGGGGGATTTTTGGGAATTCTGGTTGAATTCTTTGGGAATTCTGGTTGGATTTTTTGGGAATTTTGGGCGAGATTTTTTTTTTAATTTTGGGCGAGATTTTTTTTGAATTTTTGGGGGATTTTTGGGAATTCTGGGTGGATTTTTTGGGAATTTTTTTGGGAATTCTGGGTGGATTTTTTGGGAATTCTGGGTGGATTTTTAGGGAATTTTTTGGGAATTCTGAGTGAATTTTTTTGGGAAATTTTGGGGGAATTTTTGGGAATTCTGTGTGGATTTTTTGGGAATTCTGGGTGGATTTTTTGGGAATTCTGGGTGGATTTTTTGGAATCCTGTTGGATTTTGATGGAATTTGGGGTTTCTGGCAGCGAGCTGACCCAGATCATCGCCGACGTGTCGCAGGATCCGACCCTGCCCCGCACTGAGGATCATCCCTGCCAGAAGTGAGCCCTGGGCACACCTGGGCACACCTGGGGACATTTGGGGACAACTGGGGGACATTTGGGGACACCTGGCGAACATTTAGGGACCCCTGGGGACACCTGGGGACACCTTGGGGACATTTGGGGACACCTTGGGGACATTTGGGGACACCTTGGGACACCTGGGGATATTTGGGGGACACCTGGGGACACCTTGGGACCCCTGGGGACATTTGGGGGACACCTGGGTACACCTTGGGACACCTGGGGACATTTGGGGGACACCTTGGGGACACCTGGGGACACCTTGGGACACCTGGGGACATTTGGGGGACATCTGGGGACATCAGGGACACCTTGGGGACCCCTAGGGGACACCCTGGGGACATTTGGGGACACCTGGGGGACACCTGGGGACATCTGGGGGACACCTCAGGGACATCAGAGACCCTTGGGGACATTTGGGGACACCTGGGGGACATCAGAGACCCTTGGGGCCATCAGAGCCACCTTGGGGACATCTGGGGGACACCTCAGGGACACTTTGGGGACACCTTGGGGACACTTTGGGGACATCATAGCCTCCTTGGGGACACCTGGGGGACATTGGAGCCACCTTGGGGACATCTGGGGGACATTTGGGGACACCCTGGGGACACCTGGGGGACATCAGAGCCACCTTGGGGACACCTGGGGGACATTTGGGGACACCCTGGGGAACATCAGGGACCTTTGGGGACACCTGGGGGACATTAGAGACCCTTGGGGACACCTCAGGGACATCAGAGACCTTTGGGGACACCTGGGGGACACCTTGGGGACATTTGGGGACACCTGGGGGACATCCTGGGGTCACCTGGGGGCACCTTGGGGACATCAGAGACCTTTGGGGACACCTTGGGGACATTGGAGCCACCTTGGGGACACCTGGGGACACCTGGGGGACATTTAGGGACTCCTGGGCACACCTGGGGACACCTGGGGACACCTGGGGGACACCTGGGGGACACCTGGAGACACCTGGGGACATTTGAGGACATCAGAGCCACCTCAGGGACACCTGGGGACACCTTGGGGACATTTGGGGACACCTGGAGGACATCAGAGACCCTTGGGGACACTTTGGGGACACCCTGGGGACACCTGGGGGACATCAGGGACCTTTGGGGACACCCTGGGGACACCTGGGGGACATCAGAGCCACCTCAGGTACACCTTGGGGACACCTGGGGGACATTGGGGGACACCTTGGGGACACTTCAGGGACACCTGGGGACACCTGGGGGACACCTTGGGGACACCTGAGGGACATTTGGGGACACCTGAGGGACACCTGGGGGACATTTGGGGACACCTGGGGGACATCAGAGACCCTTAGGGACATTTGGGGGATACCTGGGGACACATCAGGGACACCTGGGGGACACTTTGGGGACACCTGGGGGACATCAGAGTCACCTTGGGGACATCCACAGACCCTTGGGGACATCTGGGGACACCTGGGGGACATCAGGGACCTTTGGGGACACCTGGGGGACACCTTGGGGACACCTGAGGGACATTTGGGGACACCTGAGGGACACCTGGGGGACATTTGGGGACACCTGGGGGACATCAGAGACCCTTGGGGACACCTTGGGGACATTGGAGCCACCTTGGGGACATTGGAGCCACCTTGGGGACACCTGGGGACATCTGGGGGACACCTGGGGGACATTTAGGGACACCTGGGGGACACTTTGGGGACATTTCGGGCACCCTGGGGACACTTTGGGGGACACCTGGGGACACCTGGGGACGTAAGAGCCAGCTTGGGGACACTTTAGGGATGCCTTGGGGACATCAGGGACCTTTGGGGACACCTGGGGGACATTTGGGGACACCTTGGGGACACTTTGGGGACATCAGAGCCACCTTGGAGACATCTGGGGACACCTGGGGGATATTTGGGGACCCCTTGGAGACATTTGGGGACACCTGGGGGACATCAGAGACCCTTGGGGACATCAGAGCCACCTTGGGGACACCTGGGGACACCTGGGGGACATTTGGGGACACCTTGGGGACATCTGGGGGACATTTGGGGACACCTGGGGACACCTTGGGGACACTTTGGGGACATCAGAGACCTTTGGGGACACCCTGGGGACATCTGGGGACACCTCGGGGACATCAGAGCCACCTTGGGGACATTTGGGGCACCTTGGGGACCCCTGGGGGACATCCCGGGGTCACCTGGGGCACCTTGGGGATATCAGAGACCTTTGGGGACACCTTGGGGACATTGGAGCCACCTTGGGGACATCTGAGAGACACCTGAGGGACATTTAGGGACACCTGGGGACAGCTTGGGGACATTTGGGGACACCTGGGTGACACCTTGGGGACATCTGGGGACATTTGGGGACATCAGAGCCACCTGGGAGACACCTGGGGGACATCTGGGGACACCTGGGGGACATTTGGGGACACCTTGGGGACACCTGGGGCACATCTTGGGGACATTTGGGGACACCTGAGGACATCTTGGGGACACTTGGGGGACATTTGAGGGACACCTTGGGGACACTTTGGTGACACCTGGGGGGGATCAGGGACCTTTGGGGACATCAGAGTCACCTTAGGGACACCTTGGGGACCCTTGGGGACATTTGGGGACACTTTGGGGACCCTTTGGGACGCGTGTCGCTGTCCGTGGCAGGTGCGGCCACAAGGAGGCCGTGTTCTTCCAGTCACACAGCGCCCGCGCCGAGGTGAGAACAAAACCCTAAAACACCAAAAAATCCCAAAATCCTCCCCAAAAAACCCAAAATCCATCCTAAAAACCCCAAAAAATCCCAAAATCCTCCCCAAAAAAAACCCCAAAAACCCAAAATCCATCCTAAAAACCCAAAATCCATCCTAAAAACCCCAAAAAATCCCAAAATCCTCCCCAGAAACCCCAAAATCCTCCTCAAAAATGTCCAAAAACTCCAAAATCCTCCCAAAAAATCCCAAAATCCTCCCTAAAAACCCAAAAAACCCCCAAATCCTCCCTAAAAACCCCAAAAAAACCCCAAAATTGTCCCTAAAAACCCCAAAAACCTCCCCAAAAAACCCCAAAAATCGTCCCTAAAAACCCCAAAATCCTTCCTAAAAACGCCCCCAAATCCTCCCTAAAAACCCCAAATCCTCCCCAAAATCCTCCCCAAAAACCCCCAAATCCTCCCTAAAAACCCCCAAAAAACCCCAAATCCTCCCCAAAAACCCCAAAATCCTCCCCAAAAACCCCCCAAAATCCCAAATCCTCCCTAAAACCCCCAAAATTCTCCCTAAAAACCCCAAAAAACCCCCCCAAAAAACCCCAAAATTGTCCCCAAAAACCCCAAAAACCTCCCCAAAAACCCCAAAAACCTCCCCAAAAATGTCATAAAACCCCAAAATCCTCCCTAAAACCCCCCCAAGTCCTCCCTAAAAACCCCAAAATTCTCCCTAAGAACCCCAAACTCCTCCCTAAAAACCCCCCAAAACCCCAAAATCCTCCCCAAAAACCCCAAAATCCTCCCCAAAACCAAAAAATCCTCCCTAAAAACCCCCAGAATCCTCCCCAAAAACCCCAAACTCCTCCCTAAAAACCCAAAATCCTCCCTAAAAACCCCAAAAAAACCCCAAATTCTCCCCAAAAACCCCAAAAAACCCCAAAATTCTCCCTAAAAACCCCAAAATCCTCCCCAAAACCCCAAAACTCTCCCCAAAACACCAAAATCCTCCCCAAAAATGTCCAAAAACCCCCAAATCCTCCCTAAAAACCCCAAAATCCTCCTTAAAAACCCCAAATCCTCCCCAAAACCCCCAAAATCCTTCCCAAAAATGCCCCAAAAACCCAAACTCAGCCCTAAAACCCCCAAAATTGTCCCTAAAACCACCCAAAAACCCCCAAATCCTCCCTAAAAATGTCCAAAAACCCCAAAATTCTCCCCAAAACCCCAAAATTCTTCCCCAAAACCCCAAGTCCTCCCTAAAAACCCCCCCAAACCCCAAAATCCTCCCCCAAAACCCCAAAATTCTCCCCAAAAACCCCAAAATCCTCCCTAAAAACCCCCCAAAACCCCCAAATCCTCCCTAAAAAACCCAAATCCTCCCTAAAAACCCCAAAATTCTCCCCCAAAACCCCAAAATCCTCCCTAAAAACCCCAAATCCTCCCTAAAAACCCAAAAATCCTCCCCAAAAAACCCCAAATCCTGTGGGATTCACCCCAAAATCCCCCAAAAGTTTTGGGAGAATTTTTGGGATTTTTCTGAGGGATCCCAGGGGGATTTTGGGGAGGGGTCCTGGGGAGGGTTTTGGGGTTTTTTTGGGATTTTGAGGAGGGGTCTTGGGGCTTTCTGGGGTTTTTGGGGTTTTTTTGGGGGTTTTGGGAAGGGGTCCCAGGAGATTTTGGGGTTTTTTTTGGGAGATTTTGGGGTTTTTGGGGAGGAGTCTTGGGGGTTTTTTTGGGGGTGGATTTTGGGGAGGATCCAGGGGGATTTGGGGTTTTTATTTTGGGGAGGGGTCCCAGAGGATTTTGGGGTTTTTTGGGGACATTTTGGGGTTTTTGGGGAGGGGTCCCAGGGGATTTTGGGGTTTTTTTGGGGACATTTTGGGGTTTTTGGGGAGGGGTCCCAGGGGATTTTGGGGTTTTTTTGGGGACATTTTGGGGTTTTTGGGGAGGGGTCCCAGGGAATTTTGGGGTTTTTTTGGGGAGATTTTGAGGTTTTTGGGGAGGGGTCCCAGAGGATTTTGGGGTTTTTTGGGGACATTTTGGGGTTTTTGGGGAGGGGTCCCAGAGGATTTTGGGGTTTTTTGGGGACATTTTGGGGTTTTTGGGGAGGGGTCCCAGGGAATTTTGGGGGACATTTGGGGGTTTTTGGGGGAGGGATTTTGGAGTTTTTGGGGTTTTTTGGGGGTGGATTTTGGGGAGGATCCTGAGGGGATTTTGAGGGAAAAAAATCCAGAAAGTTTTTTGGGAATTTTTTCCAGAACTTTCTCAGATTTTCCCAAATTTCTCCCCCCAATTCCCTCAGGACGCGATGCGGCTGTACTACGTGTGCACCGCCCCCCACTGCGGCCACCGCTGGACTGAGTGACCCCAAAAGTGACCCCAAAAGGGACCCCAGGAGTGACCCTGGACCCCAAAAGTGACCCTGGACCCCAAAAGTGACCTTGGACCCCAAGAGTGACCCCGGACCCCAAAAGGGACCCCAGACCCCAAAAGGGACCTTGGACCCCAAAAGTGACCCCAAGAGTGACCCTGGGATTGATCCCAAAAGTGACCCCAAGAGTGACCCCGAGAGTGACCCCAACAGTGACCCTATAAATTACTCTGGACCCCAAAAGTGATCCCAAAAGTGACCCTGGACCCCAAAAGTGACCCCAAAAGTGACCCTGGACCCAGAAGTGACCCTGGACCCTAAAAGTGATCCTAAAAGTGAGTCTGGACCCCAAAAGTGACCCCAGGAGTGACCCCAAAAGTGACCCTAGACCTCAGGAGTGACCTCAGGAGTGACCCCAAAAGTGACTCTGGACCCCCAAGAGTAACCCCGAGAATGACCCCAAGAGTGACCCCAAGTGTGACCCCGGGATTGATCCCAAGAGTGACCCCAAAAGTGACCCTGGACCCCAAAAGTGACTCCAAGAGTGACCCCAAAAGTGACCCCGGGATTGATCCCAAGAGTGACCCCGGACCCCAGGAGTGACCCCAAGAGTGACCCCAGGATTGATCCCAAAAGTGACCCTGGACCTCAAAAGTGACCTTGGACCCCAAGAGTGACCCCAAAAGGGACTCCGGGATTGATCCCAAGAGTGACCCCAAAAGTGACCCCGGACCCCAAGAGTGACCTTGGACCCCAAGAGTGACCTCAAAAGTGACCCTAAAAATGACTGGACCCCAAAAGTGACCCTGGACCCCAAAAGTGACCCCAAAAGTGACCCCAAAAGTGACCCTGGACCCCAAAAGTGACCCCAAAAGGGACTCCAGGAGTGACCCCAAAACTGACCCTGAGAGTGACCCCGGATCGCTGAAGTGACCCCAAGAGTGACCCCGGGAGTGACCCCAAAAGTGACCCCGGGATTGATCCCAAGAGTGACCCCAAAAGTGACCCCAGGAGGGACCCTGGATCCCAGAAGTGACCCCAAAAGGGACCCCAAAAGTGACCCCAAGAGTGACCCCGGGATTGATCCCAAGAGTGACCCCAAAAGGGACCCCAAGAGTGACCCCAAGAGTGACCCTGGACCCCAAAAGTGACTCCTGGAGTGACCCCGAGAGGGACCTCAAAAGGGACCCCAAAAGTGACCCTAAAAGGGACCCCGAGAGTGACCCCAAAAGGGAGCCTGGACCCCAAGAGTGACCCCAAAAATTACCCCAAAAGTGACCCCAAAACCCCCCCAGGATCCCAAAAGTGACCCCAGGATCCCAAAAGTGACCCCAAAACTCCCCCAGGACCCCCCTGAGACCCCAAAAGTGACCCCAAAACCCCCCCAGGATCCCCAAAAGTGACCCCAAAACCCCCCAGGACCCAAAAATCCACCCCAGGAACCCCCAAAGTGACCCCAAAACTCCCCCAGGACCCCAAAAGTGACCCCAAAACCCCCCCAGGATCCCCCAGAGACCCCAAAACCCCCCCAGGGACCCCAAAAGTGACCCTGTGACCCCAAAAGTGACCCCAAAACTCCCCTGGACCCCAAAATCCACCCCAGGATCCCCAAAAGTGACCCCAAAACCCCCCAGGACCCCAAAAGTGACCCCAAAACCCCCCTGGACCCCAAAATTCACCCCAAAAGTGACCCCAAAACCCCCCTGGACCCCAAAATTCACCCCAAAAGTGACCCCAAAACCCCCCTGGACCCCAAAATTCACCCCAAAAGTGACCCCAAAATCCCCCCAGGACCCCAAAATCCACCCCAGGATCCCCCTGAGACCCCAAAATCCCAAAGAAAAACCCCAAAAAATGAAAGAAAAACCCCAAAAATAAAAATAAATGTCCCAAAAACGAAGAAAAATCCCTCAAAATTTCATCCCTAAATCCCCAAATTTATCAGGATCCTTCCCTGAAATCCAAAAAATCCCAAAAATTGTAAAAAAAACCCCAAAATAAAATAAAAAATGTTTAAAAAAATTGAATTTGAAGTGGTTTAAAATGATGGAAAAATCCCAAAAAATTCCTGAGAAAATTCAAAAAAATGTGGGGGAAATCCTGAAAGTGACAAAAAAATCCCAAAATTTCCTGAAAATCCCTCAAAATTTCAGGAAATTCCTAAAAATTTAAGGAAAATCCTAAAAAAAAAATAAATTTGTTAAAAATTGAAGGGAAATGCTCAAAAATGGAAGGAAAAAATCCCAAAAATTGAAATAAAATCCCTCAAAAATTTCAGGAAAAATCCCAGAAAATTGAAGAAAATCCTAAAAAATTCAAATTTCCTAAAAATTGAATTAAAAATC